>NC_054862.1:3322500-3585120 GCF_016861865.1 Aspergillus puulaauensis | reverse complement strand
CCTAACCCTAACCCTAACCCTAACCCTAACCCTAACCCTAACCCTAACCCTAACCCTAAGGATTCTGGGAAAAGCGATCGGCAATCTGTACCAACTTCTCATATAAATCCCCGTCAGAAAGCCGAACAAGATCCATCTCCGGTTCCATGCCACGCTCCATGTACCGGTGATCGGGATAGAAGTGACCCCAGCTGGTAGTAGGATGGTGTTGAATATACTCCGCCGGTAAGAGCTTTCCAGGCTGGGATCAACCATACCATTGCTGGTAGTGTTCATTCAAGCCATAATTCACGCTAGACCACCATACCTCCTGCCCCGTGTCCTTGGACTTGCGCATGAACCCATGACCATGTGGATAGGGAAGGAGCCAGTGGCTTTGAAGGAATGAAGTCTTCAGCGTCTGTTTCCACGCACGCGCCTGATCCTTGCCGAGAATTTGATGGATGGCTTCAAAGCTTTGCTGATAGATCATGCGGTAGGGCTTGTCTTTCCATCCCTTTCAATCCTGGCGGCCATCTTTCCACTCCCACAGCCACGCAATGAGGGAGTGTATACTCTTCACTGCTACCCGCCGCTGGTCTAGCAGCTGGATTGGCTGGGCGCCCTCCAGGAAGACATCAGTGATACTGTCATAGCTCAAGGGAACCTCTCCTGCTAAAGCACGGGGCGCATGGTCCGGGTGTAATAACCGCTTCACCTGAAAAAAGACATCTTTTCGAAATACACAGAGGGCAAGTTGTCGCAGGAAGTCTTGGAGGAGATCAAGACAAGGGGAAACAGAGCTGAATTCTTCCATCCATTGGTGTGCCTGGTGCACCCGGAGGAAGTCCAGCCGGACATCTCGGATCTGGGCATACCGGGCCCGGTACGCTGTCTGCATGGAAGGGCTGTTGAACATCATATACTGCGCGGATGGCTGGCAGAAGGTCATAGTATCCCAGTTCAGCTTATCCAGAAACCAGGCGTACCCGTACTCTTTCATCTGCCTCTGAAATCCAAGACCTTCACACCGGCGGAGCCCATCCGGCCGTCGCGCATCCGGCCGGAACCAGACGTCCCGCCAGCACCCAGACACCCGCTGGACCAGGCCACCCGCGTAGGAGAACTGCAGGCAGCACAGGAACATCATCATCACCCGAGTATGCTCCCAGGTAGCAAAATGGCGGTCATTCAGGCTATGAACCATCTCAAACCCGACACAGAATTTATTGATATTCCAGTAGATCCAGAAGAGGAGGGTCGAGGTTGGCAGGGAGTAGAATGGCTCCCGCCCGGACAAAACACCAGGGAGGCGGGACTGATGGAGATGACGCGCTCGGAATTCCCGGTCAATCGCATGGTAGAGGGGGAGTGACACCCGGTGTTCTTCGCGAAGGCCAAAGACCTTCATATAGGAACCCTGCAGGGCTGCATGGCACCGCTGCTTCATGTTCAGATACGCCCGCACTAACGCAACCGGGTCATGGCTCAGACCCCCGCCAACATGCTGCCAGGTTTTGTGCAGTTGGGGATCCAGCGCCAACGTCTCCAGGGAGGGGTTGGAAAATGGGTACACATCCCCGGCTGCAAAGACCTCCTTGACGCTGGAGTACAGCTGGGTATAGAGGAGGCCCGCCCGCCGCTGTGGGGAGGATCGACGGGTCTCCAGTGTCAGGCTACCTGTGTCGTGAAGCAAGCTGATCGGGTAGAACTGTTGCTTGGGGGGCGCGGACTGGGGCGGATGCTGCTGCTGGATCCACGCGCCATAGGAGTCCAAGCAGCATCGCCTCCAGAGGAGGGTCTGTTGCCCCGGCGGACGGACAGGGGATACCGGGTCTGCACCGAGCCGCGATGCAAGCAGACCAGGCCCACCAACCTGGGACGTGCCGGTCGGACAGGTCTCCTTGCCAATATCCACGTAGCAATGGTCAGACAGGTCGGCTGGATTAATTGTATTATCCCAGTGCTGACCAAACCGCTGCATCATGCCCTCCCAGGTTTCAGCCTTACTCAGGGTCTTGAGATTTTTCCCCTGGATCAGAATAGTCAGATCCAAGAATTGCTGAAGCCCGGCCTGCTGGATCGTCTCCTGAATACTCGTCCACACCAGCGGGAGGGCATCAGGTGGGAGGAAGTAGAATAGAAGCTGTTCCCGGGCAACCGGATCTACCCGCTGGGAACGCATCTCGACACCCCGGGCCGTGGCATTGAACCGACTGTGGTCAAAGCTGGATGGGTAATGCTGGACGAGAGAGCCATCATAGTGTTGGTAAATGGCAGGGAGGAGGACCTGGTCCATCCAGACCCGGAAGTCCTGCTCCTGGAGACGGCTGGATTGCTGCTCCTCCCGGTATAGTCGGGGGAACAGGAAGTACAATGAGATATCCTCAAACCCTACCACCCGGCCAAATGTATAATGTGGGATCTGATGTACCGGCTGCCGGGTATAGTGAGCACGGCCCTCACGACTAACTTGGTGTACAGGACGGGGATCAAGGTACAGGCTGGAATGGAGATCAGAGACAGGCCTCTGGGTCGGGTTCCACCGCACCCCTAATTTGGCCACTGCCAGGCTATGCGCAAACCCCATGATACTATCGATATCAAAGGTCACCCCAGTCTGGCTTCCTGTCTGGTGGTCGGCATCCAGGCAGACATGGACCGGGTGGGAGTCTGCTGCAGCCGGGCGAATTCCAGTGTAGATCTCCCGCTTGCGCGCGGCACTGGTTTGCCCTGCCAGATTCTCCTCACGCCTAGCCATAGTCATCGCGCTCAGAGCATCCGGATACCCCCCGTCAGCCTGTACCCGACCCAGGTACACTCCCAGGCCCGGATGCTCAGCATGCTGGGTTTCATGTTCTCGCTCTTGCTGCGCGTGGCACTGGAGACAACAGCCATGGTGTTCCTGGAGTTGATCAGTCAGAGCCTGCGCAAGGCCATGGATCTGATCAGCTGGGTTGGTGGGAGGAGACCTGGATGGATCCGGCACAGAATCCAGAGTAGGCTCTGTTGCTTGGTGAGAGTTTCCAGGTGTATCAAGTATAGGATCGGTTTGGGTCGGCTGGTTGGGTGCACCTTCAGGCAAGATGGGTGGAGCAGGGTCGGGACTGATAGGCGGATCTGCTAACATAGGTTCTTCCCATGGCCCAAGGCCAGGGCTCAGGGGTGCTAGAAGTTGCTCAATTTCAGTGGCGATGGAGTGTTCCCCAGGAGGGAAGTATGTTGGTGGGGCCTCATGGATCTCGGTAGACAGAGGCACATCTAGGGAATAGTATTGATTAAATTCCTGGGCCCGTTGCGCAGCGCGCGTGGACTGGCGCTGGTTCCGCTGTTGCACGGCCCTGGATGCTTTTCTTTCTTCGGTAGAATTGTATTTTCGAGGACGACCTCTTTTTGCTTGGTCAGGACAAGGGCGTGGTTGGGCCATACTGTACTATAGAACTATAGGTTGATTAATACCTGAAGTAATAAAGGGGAGTCTACATGGGAATAATAAGAGAGATAGAATAGGGGTAACCAGTTAACCAGGTGTCAGTCCGCTTTCTCTTGATCAATCACTTTCAGGTGAATATCTATCCGAGAACAGGTTAGCGCGCCTGTCATGACTAAAAGGGTTTAGTTTTGAGGACGAAAATCAAATCGGGTTTAGTTTTGAGGACGAAATTAAGATACTGTGATGAAGGCCCAAAAACCCCAACTTCAACCCATAATATTTCATAAACCATGTAATTTATCAAAGTTCTGATTACACTGGGGGGATCCTTAGCATAGAATATACTTATCTTCTAATAATTACCTTCCCAGGAGGCCGCGTTGTTGTTAGTCGAAGTCAGGTTTTCCCTACTGGTATTTGCTATGTCGCAGTCGATTCGAAGAAAGGCCTTATCGGTCTTCGGTTCTGTCTCGGGTTGATCGAAGCAGGCTTTTTCGTAAGTCATCAACCAGGATACTGATATAAATCCTGAGCACTGACTATTAATCAGCCTGGTGTTTTGCTGTTTATGAGTAACTGGTATAAAAAGGCTGAATTGGCACGGAGATTTTCCATCTTTTATTGCGCATCACTGATATCAGGTGCCGTTGGCAGGCTTATTGGTAAATTGATATGTTCTGCTGGAGCAAACTGTTTAATATATGCTAACCCATTCTATAGCTGGTGAAATACTGAAAACAATGCAGCATCGCCCACCGTTTCCAGCTTGGAAATGGCTGTTCATGAGTAGGTTTACCTGGCAATCATCCATACTGCCACGCTGACACTTACGCTATCAGTTGAGGGTCTGATGACAGTCGGGTTCGCCATAATTTCCATGTAAGTCAGCGATGTTTCCTCATCCACGAGCTTCTAGCTAAAGCAATTTCAAGACCCGTGTTGCCTAACTTCCCAGCTACAACTAAGTGGCTCACTCCAGAAGAGCGAGAGTATGCCGTCAGGCGACTGGAGGAGGAAAGCATCTCAAGCCGCGCTGGCGATATCTCTCACTGGCAGAGTTTCCTCTCTGCTATTCGTGACTGGAGGTAATTCACTAAGTGTCCTAATATGAGGACAACATGGCTGAGACTGGATCGCGTCAATTAGGACCTGGCTTTTTCTTGCCGCACAGACCTTTTGTACTTGCGCTGGTACCATCACATATTTTGTGCCGACATTGATGTCTTCCTTGAATTACACGGGCGAAAATGTCCAATATGTAGGTTTTTCTCGGCCGTTGCCTCTTGACTTCTGCTGATTGTATAATTCTCTACACCTCAGATGACGATCCCAATCTGTACGATCTGATCAATAATCCAAATCCGTATATTTCATGTTATCTGACCTACTTTCCTAGATATGGTTGCCTTTGTGATCGTCCTCATTTGTGGCTTCTCCTCAGATTACTTCAATGACCGGCCGAAACACATCATGGCCATGGGTACTATGTCCACTATATCGTTAATCATCGTGGCCACTGTCAGCAACCCCAAAGCGCGTTACACTTTCCTGGCATTCGGTTTGTCCTGTCCCAGCAACGATATATTTCCGATTCATTAACTGATATATCACAGGCGCTTCTGGCATATGGTGTTGCAGCCCGCTGGTCCTCAGCTACCTCTCGAATACTATCTCCCGGCCCGCTGAGAAGCGAGCTGTGGCCATTGGTTTTGTGAAGTATGTCCCTTGTGTGGTGCGATTTTATTGTAGTCCATGCTTACCGGCATGTTTTACTAGTGCTTTTGCCAATCTCTCATCCGTGTACGGGTCTTACATCTGGCCTTCAAGCACGGCACCGGAGTACGTGCCTGGATTTACGGTAACTATTGTGCTGATGTTTGCTACCGCTGTGGCGGCGTTCTTCCTCATGGTTCTTACGAAGAAGTATCCGTATGAGAACGCCGAAGAAGGGGAAACGGGGGCAAGCAGCGAGGCTACGAACTAGGGTATGCTGTTGGAGAGGAGGGAAGGTAGAGATAACTGTCTTGGAGAGCTCATAACGTATGAGAGGGTATTGCTGGAATTTTGAAGCCGACAACAAATATAGTGCTCATATCAGAATGTGTTGTTAGTTGCCCTGGGTTTGCTGCGAATGGGAGCTGCTTGTGCCTGCCTTCACTTCCTGTTCAAGAAATATATAACACTTTGGGATACGAACTTTGATATAACTCAAAATATAACATAAGACACACATCAATTTAGAATGGACTCTTGAAAGCAACAATTTGAAATAATAAATTATAAGACGCCCTTATTTAAGCGGCGGATCATCTGACTGCTGGACCGAGTTTGACTTTTCCCACACATCACAACGTCGCCCGTGCACCTCACGTCCTCACCCCACAGCTACCTCTCGAAGCGAAGGGATCTGGCAGGAATTATAGGCAATATGAAGCGGAATTTCACATGCAGTTGGCATGACTGTCGCCGATCGTTTGGAAAGGCAGAGCATCTGCAGCGACACGAGCGCAGCCGTAAGCATGCTGGATTATCCTTCGAATCCATTGCGAAGACCGCTGATTGCCACAGATACTGGTGACGCTCGACATGAATGTCCAGTTTGTCAAAAACGTTTCACTCGAAGGTATAAATGACCCTGTGTCATAGTGATGACTCGGCTGACAAATGGCGGATGCCAGAGACGTAATGACAAGACATGCTGCTCTCCATGGAGAGGCTTCCAATCCAACCAGGAAAGCCCGGAAGGTGTCATGGTATGTGAGAGGCCTTTAACTCGACAGCTTTCTCACAGTTTGTTAGCAAATCATGTGTCGCTTCCAAACTTCGTTGTGACGGACAGCCTGGTACAACATGTCGAAGATGTCTGCATTCAGACAGGTCATGTTCTTATCGAACAGGGGACTGCACAACTCCTATTCCCCTAACATTGAGCCAGTCGAATGGGTTCGCGACACCTACGACCGCAATAGAGACTGACCCAGCCCTATCGTTGGTACCAGAGGGTCCTGCCATTAGCCCGGAACCCGGTAGCAGGGGCACGTCCAGTACAAACATCGATATTTCTCAACCAGCCTTCTTCTCAGATTACACACCACTAGCAGGCAACCTGAGTGGGATTATTCCATCACATGGTCCTGGTAAGTCACATCCATGCAGATGTTGACCTACTCCAGTCTCATGGATTTATAGACGAGTCTGAATTACTCTCTTTTGGTCAATTCTACGATCTCCCGATAGAACCCTTTGAAAGCTATCTAGGATGGAACCATAGCGATGGGGGTATTGATATGATCGCGGATCTCAATGGGGCTTCTCCTGATACTCCGCCGGCGTGTTGGCCTCATTCCCTGACAAATGCGAACTCGGATGAGCATCGAATGGCGAGAGCAGTGGCTGATGTGCCGAGTACGCGGATAATACGAGACGCACAGCCGGCCGACAGCCCATGGGTAAGGCATTCATATGTATTCATAGTGCAGATTACATTGCTTACTCCTCCCAACCCAGCCACATGTCTACAGACCCAGCAAAGACGATGAGCGATTGAACATCTCCAAAGTAAACACCTGT
This sequence comes from Aspergillus puulaauensis, assembly GCF_016861865.1. NCBI lineage: Eukaryota > Fungi > Ascomycota > Eurotiomycetes > Eurotiales > Aspergillaceae > Aspergillus > Aspergillus puulaauensis. The sequence continues at coordinate 3,578,138 of NC_054862.1, read as the reverse complement.
TCAGGCCCTCAGCCAAGCTTGCAGGGGGCATACCTGGACCATGTGGATAATTCCACTCGTGCAGCAATACTGTCACTCATAACCACTGCTCATCAGGCGCATTGGCCAGCAGTTGACGTGACCGCTTTCCCGTCAACTCGCACGTTGTCAATTTGCATCAACCTCTACTTTCGGCATTTTCATGAAACACTGCCGGTTCTTTGCCGCTCGACGTTCCAATCAGTCGAACACAGTCCAGTTTTATTGTTAGCGATGGCAGCCATCGGGGCCACGTACTCCAAAAACGGGATGGCTCCAATTGCTGTGACCCTCAATGAGTTGTCCCGAAGAGCAATCATCTACCTGAGAGAAAGTGACCGGCAAGTCATGTTTGATACATCGGTCGTGCAGGCCTGGTTGCTCCAGTCTATCTTCGGACTGTTCTGTGGCTCTCGGATGCTCTATCATCACGCTGAAATCAGTCGTGGTGGATTGGTCACGGCCGCTCGACGAATGCACCTTCTTCGCCCGGGGTTTTCTTTTGTCAGAGAGCTGGAACGGCGCGGAGCCCTGGCATCTACTGAAGAAGTAGAGCGGGCACGTGTAAAGGACGAGGAACGTTGCCGATTGGGATGGGGTATATACGTAAGCGTACCTGTAACAAGTAGCCCAAAGGTGTACTGTTTTCCTTTTCGGCTAATTCCTTCCGAATATCCAGCTCTATGACATGCAGATATCTGCACTTTTGAATATATCGCCCCATTTTTCAATTAACGAAATTGACATGTCACTGCCCTGGCACGAAGATGATTGGGAAGCCCGTTCGCCCCGTACGCATCGTGACTCTGCACCATCACCGAGTGGTTCCTCGGATTTCTGCCTCGTTCTTAAGCGCCTGCTGTCCATTGGCAAGCTGCCGCAGCCACTGAACCCGTTTGGGCTTTCTATCATTGCGCACACGCTTTATAGGCAGGTTATACCTGATTAGTTGCACGCGCGTTGCTAACGACAACCCTCAGGCTTTGCTCCGATGCCTCTTCCCTGGACTCACTTTGTCCGGCTCAATCCCTCGAGAAACCGTCACTCTATCGACTAACGTTCCCGGCAAACTTCAGGCAGTACTGGAATCCCATTCAGTGTCCCCCCTGGAATCCTTGAAATATCTCTGACCTGTCATAGTAATCCCCAGGAATTACTCGATCAACTCGCTGTTTGCTTTCATTATCTGTCCTATATACCGACCCCTCCTCTTGTCAGTATTTCAGCTCTGTCTCACCTTGGCCATCTACAGTTTACGTGGACAGGGTTCTTAGACAAAGTCAAGATCGCCGCAGGTAAGTCAGGGACCGAGGAGAGCAAGCTTAATGCACGTTCGTGGCTTTCCTCAAGAATATCCGACGACGTGGTTGGCGCAAGATCTATTCTTGTGCACGCTGGGCGGCTAAATGCCCTCCTGATTCGATTCACATTCGAGTGAGCACCGTTCTACCATGAACCACTGTGGGTTGCGATACTTACTGCGTTTCTGTACTAGAAATCCAAGCGAAGCTCTCTGTACGTTTTATGCTGCGCTGACCTTTTGGGCCATTGTAAAATTCGGGACGGAGTTGAATATCCCGTCCTCTGCTTCTAAGAGGACAGTCGTGACATGTAAGTCACCGTTTTTCTGTCTCCTGCTAACAATAAATAACTAACATCCGCTTTTGCAGGGTCCGATTTTGATGATGTTGATGAGTGGATCCAGTCCGGGGGTCCGATTTCTTTCCAGGGCCTTGGGAATCTAGCGGAATTATCTGAAGCAAAAATCCTGTCTACCTTTAGCGAACGCTTGGAGTCAATGTCATGGGGTATCTCTCTTCATTTGCGTCATGTGTTGACGAGTTTATCCAAAGAAACAGTTTAACTCAGATGGACTCAAACCTTCAATCTCCACTCGCTCTCGGAGTCTCCACGAATGCGCCACCAAGCCTTTCACCAGAAAGGCCGCGATACGTGGAGCGCCCGGCCGAGTTGACTCATTTCGCTGTGGAACTCGGATCCCCATCGGAGCTACAGGTGGTACATCTACCTTCCTAGGTTCATAGTCAGAGTTGTCTGTCGCCTCGAAGTAAAAACCTCACTTTTCCCTCCAAGACAAATCGCGTGTGCCAATTCCAAGGATCACGACAATGTCCGTTCCGTCGCACTTCACGCTCAACACTGGCGCCTCCATTCCCGCAATTGGACTCGGTATATTCTCCTTCTTGACACCGCAGACCGGTCAGGACCCCACCGACTAATAAACTGATACAGGGACATGGCAGGCGAAACCCGGCGAAGTCGGTAAAGCTGTCAGTCACGCACTCAAAGTCGGATACCGTCATTTGGACTGCGCTTTAATTTACCAAAATGGTGAGCTGGTCTGCGAGCGTATCGGCATCTATTTTTAATCTGCTAACACCGCCGTTTTTATTAGAGAAGGAAGTCGGCGATGCAATTAAAACATCTGGCGTTCCTCGAGAGGAGATATTTATCACTAGTAAAGTGTACGTTGGTTGAAACTACTTGTCTGGTCAAAGGCCGCTTCTCACAAATGTCTTCTGCAGCTGGAATACTCACCAAACCAACGTTTCTGAGGGCCTTGCACAGACCCTAAAGGATCTTCAAACCGATTACTTGGATCTGTACTTGGTCCACTGGCCAATGTTCGTCTTTGTCTTGACGTATAGCCCTCACCCTCAAAACTATTGCTAACAGTCACTTTCTTTTCTGGTTAGCCGCCTCATCCCTAACGAGACTTCTCAGCTCCTGCCCTGCAACCCGGACGGTACCCGCGCTGTTGATACTTCTTGGGACCAGAAGGATACCTGGAAGCAGATGGAGACGGTGTACCGTAGCGGCAAGGTCAAGGCCATCGGATTGTCTAACTGGAGTATCCCTTACTTGGAGACTCTCGAGAAGACATGGGAAGTCGTCCCTGCCGTGAACCAAGTAGGCCCAAGTCTCGAACCCGACGTGACATTTTTATTAACCAATATCCTTATCCAGGTCGAACTCCATCCTTATTGCCCACAGCATGCCTTGAAACAGTGGTGTGCGGATAGAGGAATCTTGCTAGAAGCATACTGCCCCCTCGGATCGACCGGTACGTGATGAACAAACACCGGCTGGCGAATCGCCCCAAAACGTTGGACGTAACCCGATTCTGACCTACCTTGATGATAGACTCCCCTCTCCTAGGCGACCTGGAAGTCACAGAAATCGGAAATAAATACGAGGTGTCGGCCGCGACGGTCCTGATTTCGTACCAGGTTAACCGCGGTTGTATTGTGCTGCCTAAGTCGGTGACTGCCAGCCGCATTGAGGCTAACCTTAAGCTCATCGCTTTAAGTAAGGAGGATATGGATATCTTGGAGGGAATGGCGGCCGCGGGCAAACAGCAGCGTGTTAATACGCCGCTGTGGGGACATGATTTGGTGAGTTTACCCACTGATATAAGACCAACAGCTTTGAACTTCGATTATTGACCCTGTGGTATTTAGGGATTCGATGACTGGTATGGACCGGGCAATGTCAATGCGCCTGAGAAATAGATCGGGAAATAGTTGAGCTTGCTTTTCATGCTTGGTAGGACTAGATTATTGACGTACATAAGAACCCCTTGCTATCAGACATTTGTGCCAACAGGACATCTACGGAACGGAGGGATAATTAGATATATATAGTCTGTATCAATTTAATATTAGGTCCTATTATCTTTGAATCCTTAATATATGGAGCTGAGGTACTCTCATGTTGCGGTTGGTGGATATGATAAACCACCTTCACTCAATATGTACAGTCTGGCCAGAATCCAGTTTTTCCTGGTTTGACCTACTATCAAGTGCTCTCTCTGCATCCTTGACTTCAGTAATACCCATCCTCCATGCTACCTTAATGCCTTTAAACGCATCTTCCACTTCTTCTAGCGTCCTCCCCGAAGTCTCAGGGAAAACAAAGAAAACATGAAGTGTCATAGCAAAGCAAAAGACAGCAAATATAAGATAGGTCTTCCAGGTGATGTTAACAAAAGCAACCGGGACAAAGTAGCTGAGAGCGAAATTGACAGCCCAATTGCTGGCCGTAGACAAGGCAGCCGCCTTGCCTCGGAGACGCAGGGGGAAGAGTTCCGACGGATACACCCACTCTATAGGGCCCCAGGTTGGGGCGAAAGATGCCACAATAAGGTATGAACAAGCAATGACAACTTTCGCGGGTGCACCTGTGATTACCCAGCTCTGTTCGCGGATATGATCCAGCCCTCCGGGGGGAGCCGGGTTGCCATACCCCCCCATTAGGCCCGTACATATGGTCCACCAGATGGTCAGAGAGATACTGCCAGCTATCAGGAATGGTCGACGGCCGATTCGATCCAAAAATATAAGCGCTGGTATCGTCATAACCACGTTGATCACAGAACTGATGGATGAAGCCACCAAGTTGGAACTGCCACTTAATCCTGCCATTCCGAAGATATAAGTGATATCTTTGGGTTTTCATGTTGTTTTAGTGAGGGGTTAAAGACAGAGGGAATGGGCATTATGGAGCTTACAGTATAGAATGGCGTTTATTCCAGTAAGCTGGCACCATACTTGGACAAAGACAACAATGTGCGTGCGCCAAATCATATGCGGCTGAAAAAGATGCAAGTAAGTGTTGTCAGTCTTGGTACGCTCCAATTCACAGGCGTCTTTGAGCTGTTGAATCTCCATCTGAATAAACTCCTCCTCCAGGTTATTGTTAGCATGAATCGATGAGATAATATAAATGCACTCATCCCAGCGATCTTGCTTTGCCAGCCAGCGCGGAGACTCGGGGGTGAAGAATAGCCCGAAGAAGAGGACCACTGCGGGAATCATTTGAAGGCCCCAAGGCAGCCTGAATGCTATAGTCCCAGCAAGGAAGGAAGAGCCATAGGAAATGTAAAACATAATCAAAACACCCCATGTGATGGCCCACTGCTGAGCACCCATCACCAGGCCCCTTAGATGTGGAGGTGCGAGCTCTCCAACATAGACAGGGACTTGTGCAGAACATATTCCCACACACATCCCATTGAGGAATCGACCGACTATCAACATAGCAATGTTCTGGGAGGCGCAACACAGGATACTTCCGACAATCCTGATTATGTATAATGTCAGCCGTGTTGAAGGTGCCCACGTCATGTAGGAACTGACCATATAATAGACCCCATTTGGATGGCATATTTCCGTCCTAGGATATCAGTCACGAACCCTGAGATCAATGCTCCGACGAAAGAGCCTCCAGACATGGAGGCCGTGATGCCACCTTGCACTGTAGGATCTGGGCCTGAACAGTGGGCTGCACCGTTGAGTAAAGGCCCGTTAGGACCCTGATTGAAGTAGCATCTATACTGGTGTGTAGGGAGGCTTTATTGATTAGAGTACGCGTGAGTCTTCCCCGAAGTCCAACTCACATGGCAGACATCGAAGACAGATCAAAGCCAAATAGCGATCCTCCGATCACAGCGATAGCTGTGATGGCATAGATGTTGGTTATCATCATTGCAGTTGCAGATGCAATACAAAGTAATTGAAATGGAAAGAGAAATTCGCCGTCATATGTCCGAGGACGATTAATATAGGGGTTTCCATAAAGAGTTGCTCCCTTCATGGCGGCCATCTCCATCCGCCCCATCCACTCCCCATCTCTAGCCATCTCGTACCATCTTCGGCCGTTTCCGGCTGATAGATCCTGCTGCTTTATTCATCTCCACATTTTGACCCCGGACTCTAGTTTGAGCTTCCCCGCATCCCCAGCTCCGTCCATCTAAAGCCGCCAGGAAAGGGGAGGCGCCACTTTGTCTGGCACACGCAACTGCTAATGCTGGGGGGCTGACCAATTCGCTGGAAACCCCCGTGGCCCTGGAATCTTTGACGTTACTCCTTTTTCTACTGGCCGTGCTTGCCGGCTATACCAAGGATACATCTATAGCCGCTATCCACACCACGCCAGCACCTCCGTCATTTTGCCCTTTCTGGCCGAAGGATCCTAAACCAAACGAGCCATCTTGTAAACCACCTAGCCCATCGTATTGTATTGCGATAATCATAAGTTGGGATGTTCATTTGTGCCCACCATGAGATGAGGACTCAGCCTCGCGTTTGCCAGAGTTCGAAATCATCTATATAGCCATACAATAGAATACATATATTTCTGGTTATATTGGAAAGTCTACAGCACCCATACCAAGCCCAACCAGCTCGGACTCTAAACTCGAGAACTCTGGACAAAATAAATTGAATTCCGGGGTTGCCATGTTTGCAGTGCCTGGAACTCCCGTTCCAAAGTCAGCATCTGGATGACTTTGGCGATCGAACATGTTGATGTTCTGGAGAGCTTCGCAGTGGCCTGGTAAGATATTCATACCCGAATGGTCTACCGCGGGAGATGCCATTCTCATCGGCGACGAATATTTCTTGCCGGTATCAGACATCCACATCCGTTTAAGCAGGCTTGCGAGCCGGCTAGCGACGTGATAATCGTTGGTCGCGGCCCGTTCAAGGACCCGGATATATTCCTCCACGATCGAAGCTACCTCGATCTTTTCGGCGTGTCCTAGAGCCCCAAATACCTGCGCTTTGTATAGGAACACAGCGGAGTATACAGTATATCTATACCAGGATCAGTTGAGCAGTTCGACCCCTGTTGAATAAATATACATACACATAGAAGCGGAACGGCATGTAACGAAGATGCGATTCAGGATTGGCTTGGCTAGTGACAATTAGAATCTCCCGGGACGCATCCAACGCTTCAAGGACGTATGCGCCCTCTGGAGTCGAGGTAATGCCTTGTGGAAACACAGAGAGAGGACGCTTCGGGTCCAGTGTGGTGGTTGCTGCTTCTGACATAGTCCCACCGGAGATAGTGTGGTTCTCGCGGACTGCCCTTGAAAGAATCGACTGAAAGGCAAAGGCATTGACATACAAGCGAATGTATTCCTTCACAATGCACAATGTGGAACTCAGTTTGGGAGACGCTTTTAGATCACCCCACCGGCCTTGCCATGCCGACAGGGAGCATCGAAAGTCATCTAGATAGCGGTTGTAGTCCCCTCGCCGGACCATCTGCAGTTGTCGCTCTTTAGACGAGTACAGGATATCATGCACATTATGAAGAAGCTGAGTGAGCTCTATGCTGGCCTGCAGGACCGATGCGTAGTTATGTTCCGCGTCTGCACTCAGGCACAGACTCGGAAAGTCCTTGGCCGTAAAGTGAGTCGAGAGGGAGGGCCCTCTGGACCAGAAGGACTGTCCCATCCGGACCGAGATCTGGCGATCGGCAATATATACAACTAACACGTCAGTCAGTTCGCTGCCAAACACATCTACAGGGCTCACGGAACATACATATCCAAGCCAGGCGCTTTCGATTCTCCAGTTCCTGCGGCTCTCCAGTTGATGCCTCCCGAAATGAAGCCTTGTCCAGACGGAGGAGATAAGAGTGTCTCACGGCTTGGCCGATCAGTGACCAGGCCATGTTATCTTCGACCGCACTTACGTTCCTCTGGAATGGCTCGGGATAGCACGATGAGGTGTCCATCTGTAAGTGAGGAACCCACTCGGCAAGCAATAGGAGGCCCTCGACCGAGCCGACGTTCAATGTAGATGGGGCAGCTATTAGAATATCCAGTAAATGCTGCTTCAGGTACTGACAGCAATGTCGATGGGTGTCCAGGTATACAGCCTCATCTTTTGATGCGATCGTCAGAACCACTACCAGGAGGAACGGCTCATCAACGGCTAACCTCCGCATATCGGTGGCACTGAGGAGACGTTTGGGGACAAGAGGACAGAAGGTGTGGTAGTTCATCGCGTAGCTAGACAGTCAGAAGTCATTGCGGTACTTATCAGGGGTGCTTCATACCGATGCAGCAGCTGATCCACCAGATCCGTACCCAACACACTGATGACCAGCAATTCCATCGCAGATACAGTTGATTGAGGGACAGGCGGCTGCATGAGATCCGTCATACCGTTAGCCGGCAGTGAAGTTTCTGAATATTCTCGCCTTGCGGCGGAGACCCTGTCCGCGAAGGCCGGAGCATTCGGATTCTGACGATGGTCGTTTGCTGCCAGTCGAGCAAGGATTTGAAGCGCATCACCGGGGTTCGTCAACTCGGCATAGATGGGATTCTCTGCTGCTTTCTCGTGATACCCAGCCTGCGCTGTCGGCGCGTGTGTTGTGTCGACGCTGCCAACTGGCGTAGAGCTGCCATGTCGCGGCCGTCGAAACATTGAGAAATCGCCTCCCCGACGGGATCCAGCGAGAATGCATTCATTGCCAGCTCGACAGCACTGCCGGCACGAGGACCTTGCCCCGTCCGGCGACGTCGTTCTAATACTTGCTTAGTAGGGAACAGAGAGAGTGGCACCACGCAACCCACGGATCACACTTGAGCTTCCGCTGGCGACACCGTTGGCACGCGCGGTAAAGGCGGACATTTCGACTACGGGTCATTGTAAACAGGGATTAACAGTGTTTGAAGTGCGGTGCGCTTGGAACAGATTTATTCTGCGAATAGGTCGCCACACCCCGCGTTAGCAGTCTCCGCATCTGGGTCCGACCGTGGAAATACCCCAGTTACTACAGGGACTAAACTACAAAAGGCATAGAGGAACGACACGGCAAAAGACGGAATCCAACTTAGAGCAGCCAATCATTTAAAGATATGCACGACCTGTGCGTTGCAGTATTCAAGCATCCCCGTGGACCCCCACTCACCCCCAATCCCGCTCTCCTTGTGCCCTGATAGCATCGCCCGTGGCGTCGTCTTGGCCCACGAGTTCAGGAAGACGCTGCCAGCCTGCATCTTCCTGCCCACCCGCTCGGCGCGAGAAGGATCGGCAGTCCACACGGACGCTCCCAGGCCTGACGGGGTTCCGTTGGCGCGAGCAATGACTTCTTCTTCATCCGACCATTTAAGGACCGGCACAATCGGGCCTGCATGAGATAACGTTAGCACGCACTGTACCACCACTTAGGGTGCTTCACGAACCAAACTGCTCTTCAACCACAATGCGGGCAGTTGCAGGCGGGTTGTCGACAATGCTTGGGGAGAGGTAGTAGCCTGCGCCGGTGGTACTGGGACGCGGCGAGAGGGCAAACTTGTAGCCCTGGGCTTTGCTGTCGGCCACCAGCTCTTGGACTTTGTCATACTGCATCTTGTTCTGCATCGGGCCCATCGTGGTGCTCGGATCGTCCGCCTTGCCCACTTTGATCCGGGAAGCCGCGTTCACCATGGCCTGTAGGAACGGTCCGTAAATGGATTCATGCACGTAGACTCTCTTAGTTGCAACGCACACCTGGCCTGAGAATACAAAACAGCCCTGAACCACTTCCTGGGCAGTCTTCTCAACGTCCACGTCAGGGTAAATGATCGCTGGATCATTACCGCCCCTATAGATTGTGTTATTCCAGTATCAGAAATTGGCTAACTAGCCTTGCAAGCGGTATACATACAGCTCCAAAGTCACTCTCTTGAGTGTTGCAGCCGCTGAGGCCATGATTCTCTTCCCTGTAGTACTGGAGCCGGTGAAGCTGATCTTGTTGACATTGGGGTGAGCGACGAGTGCCGGGCCGATAGAGTCATCGCCACCAATGGCCTGGACGACACCAGGAGGGAATACCTGCTGCGCCAGTTCAACCATTTTCAGCGCCGAGTAGGGGGTGAACGGGGATGGTTTAACGATGATCGAGCACCCCGTCAACAGCGCGGGCAGGATCTTCCCCACGGACAACACCAGGGGAAAGTTCCACGGGCATACAGCAGCGACAACACCGACTGGCACATGCCGCGTAATGGCAATGCGCGTGTCGTCTTCAATGCGTTCCTCCGGGATACGAAGCTTCTGGTTGTGGTCGAATAGGGCGAGTACCTCGTTGGCTTCGCCGGCCGCTACAGAGCGCGGCTTCCCACACTCCACCATGAGCAGCTTAGTGAAGTCCTCGACATGTTTTTCATAGAGCTCTCTCCATTGAGCTAGCTTGGTCACTCGCTGCTCGAAAGGTGTCGTGGACCAGGCTTCGAAAGCGTTGTTGGCAGACTTCACAGCATCCTCTACATCATGCGCCGTCGCCACCGGAACACCCCATAGCCTGCACTCTGTAGAAGGATCAACACCGAAGATTGTCTTATCAGAGCCGCAGTGCTCGCCATTGATGATATTATAGAAAGTGGAAAAGTTCAAACGGGATGTTGCCATTTTGTAAGACCGCGATGGAATTCTCGAAGGGCTGCGTTGTGGTTGCAATCGTTGGATGGACTGCGATATGGAGATAAAGAAAAAAAAAAAGAGTAAACTATCCGGATCGCGATCTATTCATATCAGAAATGTCGGCCATGGCGGTCATGTTCGCGCATCTATAGCCGATGGAACCCGGTTGCAGATGGTACAATGGCTATAGTCGTGTGTCGACGGCTGTAGATGGAACCGTCACCAGGCAAGTATTCAGGAATTGTCAGAATATCAAGTACCATTGTTCCTGCATCGAGTCTATAAGAAGAATATCGGCCCAGGAAATGCACCTGCAACCCCTACTGCTTCTACCAACACTTCTCTCGCCACCACTCAGTGCCTCGCAGACTCCGTTACCAGATCAAATCATCTTACCATGGAGATCCCAAAAACGCACAAAGCAGTTGTGTACGACAAGCCGGGCGACATTTCCACTCGTATCGTGGAGTTAGCTACGCCAGCGCCAGGCCCCGGGCAAATTCTGGTTAAGATGTAGGTTGCTCTCGCTGCTGTTGGATGTTCTCACACTAAGACCACCATCCGTCTCAGTACTCATTCTGGAATATGCCACTCCGACCTCAGCCTTATGACAAACAAGGTGAGCGCCCCAATGGCCTACTGCAGAGAAACCGGCGCCAGCCCCTTTGTTTTCCCTGACACTTATCGCGCTATTAGTGGAGTTGGCTTCCAGAGCCTGTTAAAAGCGGGCAGGTCGGTGGCCACGAGGGCGTGGGCGTTGTAGCCCACCTCGGCCCATCATGCGAAGATGCAGGCGTCAAAGCCGGTGACCGTGTGGGCATCAAGTGGATCGCGTCTGCTTGCGGTAACTGCATGCCGTGCCTGGCTGGTGCCGATGGAATTTGTGTGAACTCGCAGGTCTCGGGCTATACGTGCCCCGGCACATTTCAGGAATACGTTCTGGCTCCCGCTCGATATGTGACTCCAATTCCAAACGGGCTGGCAAGTGAGGTTGCTGCACCACTTCTTTGTGGAGGGGTTACTGTTTACTCGGCGCTGAAAAAGAGCAGAGCTCAGCCTGGGGACTGGGTGGTCATTGCTGGAGCCGGCGGTGGGCTGGGCCATCTAGGGGTGCAGCTTGGAGGTAGAGGTATGGGATTCAGGATAATCGGCCTGGATGTGGGACCCAAGGAGTCTTTTATCAGGGAATGTGGTGCTGAAGCCTTTATTGATATCGCCAGTTATCCTTCGGGTGACGGAAGCAAAGGTGTCATAGATGAAGTGCTAGCCATCACTGGAGGCACCGGAGCTGCCGCTGCCATAATATGCAGCGCCAGTAATGCTGCGTATTCCGATGCTCTCTCCTATTTGAAATTCAACGGCACCCTGGTTTGTGTTGGGGTCCCGGGCGAGGCGAAGCCAATTGCGAATTCTTATCCTCACCTGATGGTCGGCAAGCAGTTGGCCATTGTGGGAAGCAATGTGGGTAACCGTAGGGAGGCAATGGAGACGCTGGTGATGGCGAAGCGAGTGGTCACTACCCCGGTTCGTGTCGAAAAGATGGATAATATCAACGAGGTCTTCGAAGGAATGCAGGGAGGCAGGCTGCAAGGCCGCGTCGTCATAGACCTGCAATCATGTACTTAGATAATATAGTGTCTAAATAACCTGAATAACAACTAAATGACGAAGGTTTATGGCCATAGACAGCCCATTACTGCTCTTCGAGATCCATCCTCGGCATCTTCTCATGAACGGAGATATGGGTCCAATACTTTGATATATATTTTGATGAGGCGCTGGACAACTTCACCAAAAGACCTTGCAAGGCTGGTGGATATCCAGCTATCTCAAAGATATTTCTACCCTCTATTGATTATCTACTGATTATGAGTTCAAAATCCTATTGCGTGCACCACATACGTCGTCGGCAGAAATCGAGCATTCCGGGGGGGATGAAGAACAAATCTGATTCTCGACTTCAGTCTGACTTACGAAGTTATTCTAGTAACGAGTGTGTGTAGAACGAAGGAAGCCTGATATGTCTGAGTATAGATTGTCATTCTCACCAGAAAATACTATTACACACAGCGCAGACATTGCTTTATTCAAGGCAAACCTTGCCGAACACTGGTGTGTTCATTTAGCCCCCAGGCTGTCGGGCTGGAATCATGGACGGTTGTCCGCCTCATGTCTCTCTTGTAGCTGCGAAGAAAGGGCCCTCCAACAGCGCGGTGCATAGTGCAGGTATTATCCCAAACGACTAGATCGCCTGGTGCCTGCCATTCGATCTCCACGGTATTGCTGTCGCGAGTGGCATGTTCAAAAAGCTGAGTAAATAATGCTCGCGACTCCTCCGGTGAGATACCCTCAATATGGTGTACATGGGCTGCAACATATAAGTTCATGCGCCCGGAGGCTTCATGGCGCTGCACCAGTTTATGCCGACCCATGGGATAGTCTAGCGGGTTGACGCCAGCAAAGGCTTCAGGGGCGGCCAACTTGCGAGAGTGGTGCATGGAGTGGCAAGCCACGTAGTCATTATCCAATAACCTCTGCTTCAGCTCTAACGAGAGGTCATTGAATGCTGACCTTGTGTCTGCAAATGCAGTATGGCCACCCATGCCATTCGGTGGCAGCTCGTGCGCCAGCAGCAACGAATACCCAGCGCGACGTGGGTTGAAGCTTGAGTCCACATGGAAGAGATCGTTTCCCTTAATCCCGATTCTGTTAGCATAATAGATCAAGGGACAGACTCGTGCACGCGGAAATACCTTATTCGCTTGGCCGCGTGGACTTGCAGGGTCCAGGATTGACCCATCGGCCTCGACATTGCTCACGTCGAAAAGCTCAGGGTATTTAAGCCGGTGTTTCCGGCCAGCACTTATGTATGGCGTCACGTCGTCCAGTTCACCGAACTTCCGAGAGAAAGCAATATGACCCTCGTCTGTGAGCCCTGTGTTGCGGAAGACAAGGACCCCGTACTGTTTGTTATAGGTCCTTAGCTGCTGCTCACCAGTTGTGACCGAAAGACAAGTATGCTGAGAGCTGACACGTACCTTTGTTATAGCTTGGTATATCTCTGCGAACACTTGCTCACTTATAGGGGACGAGAAATCCACACCATTAATTTCAGCACCAAAAGTCGGGTGTAGTGGTTTCGCCGAGATATGAGAGAAGGGAATTCCGGCAGTGGCTGTCATCTTGGGTAAATCTTTCAGAAGCAACTCAATCGTATAAACTCTGTAGCTTGTTCGTGGACACCAGTTGGGCTTGGGAGAGAGGGCCTTTAATATATCATAGCCACTCAATGATAGAACTATCGCGAAGGGTGATAATTCGGTGGGTCTCTCAGTACAGTTTCCGCTAATCCCCATCTTTTGCCGTGTCTTCGTCTCCGCTTTTGATTATGATTTAATTGCCTTGACGTTGTCTGTGCTGGGTTGGCTCCCGAAACTCTTGCCATCTATACCCATCTGCACCCATCTGGAACAAGTGACAACTTTTCGAATTTGAGTTTCACTTGGGAAGCTGTCGGATAATTCTACCTAAGATAGCTGTGATCAACATCCAGATAATCATGCACTTCTTGGTTAATAAAAATTTAAGACCATGGGCTACTTACTGCCTGTTAAGAGAGAAATCGAAAACTGGCATGCTATGCTGAGCCTATTCCGACATTCCCGCATGTTCTGATAGCTTACGCATGATAAGATTTGTCTACAGCCAGCTTAAGCCGTCTGAAACCGGTATGGATGCACAGTAACCTTAAGCATCGGAGGTTTGTCTTGTGTTCATAAGAGCCTTATTATTATCAGTATTCAAAGTTGATAATACCCTATTATTATACGTGCCCAACGTCCAAAAGGCTATTAAAAATTCTAAAAGTGCTTAGCCTCCCCTCGCCTTTCTAACATCTGATATCTTGCTGTTTTCAAAGATAGGCTGTGGCGAGTCTTTCAGAACGATGGCAGACGTTACTCTTCCTGTGGGTAACACCCAAACATACAGTATAGAAGAGTTCCGGGGAGTTGAACCTTACGTACAGGACTCTCAAACTCAACGAGCCCGAAATGAAGATCCTTCTCCTGTCGAGCACCTTCATAGCCCATGGAACACTCGGAACTCCGATCTCACAGAACATCTGATCTATACAATTGTCGTACGGCGCGTCAATGACGGACATGAGTGGACTTTCCTAGTAGCTCGGAGGGTTTGGTGCATTGTTTCAAATATTTCACTATTACCTGATATCGGTCAGGTATACCTGGGTATACAGACAGCTATCATCGACCTCTGGGATCCTGTTCCGATGATGGTTTTTGTACGCATCCTAGAGGATGGGGCCCCTGGCTCGACCCTCCCTTCTCGCCTGGTTAGAAGTACGTTTGATAAACTCGAGAATCTTATTGATTCCTATGGACAGAAAAAGGATGTCTTGCCCTATTTTTCGGTATATTACCAACAGGAAATAGTTATGCAAGGACCACAAGCTATTCGGCGCCTTGGATATGCGACTATGGCAGCGTTCTGGAAGGGGGATCACGATGCATTTGAAACGGCTACCAGGCTTTGCATGATGAGACTAGGTCCCCGAGATGTTCAAATGGACTGTTGGCGTCTGGTACTTGACCGTATTCGAGGTAAGCCTTACAGTGCTATGGCTTGATTTAATCGGCTTGAAGATTCTGGAGTAACCTGACAGCGACATAGATCGAATCCTCACAAGGATGGATATGATTAAATCGGAAATAAGAGATCGGCTGAAAACTGGAATTCAGGCGTTAGACCGGGATCAGTCTTTTTTTGAGCTGCTAACAACTCATGGTCAATGTCGACGAGCCTTGCGGCAAAATTGCTTCCAAAAGAATATATCAGAGCCAGCGGAAGAGCTATTAAACAGCATGAGCATGCAGGAGTTTCAGGCTACTCTTCGCTCGAAATGCGGTCATGAGACTGAACTCCATCGCTGTACTGCACAGGCACATTGCCCTTTCCGATTGAATGTCTCTTACTTATTGAGAGACGTGAACAATATTTTGGAGGGTTGTACTGGAATGTGCTTCTACAAAATGGAGTCAAACGACATGGCTATGAAATGCTCTCAGTGTCTTTCAGATACTAAGTCTCAAGGCGTTAATTTGAATACTTGCAAATGAGCACCTCTCGGGCCGCCCAGGCTGCCATGGCTGGTAATATTGAATCCACTCCTGGCACTTTCCTGCTGGTCAATGGAGAGTTCAAACTGACCCGGTGACTAGTTTGGTTATACAGTATTTTAGCTGAGAGGGGGCTGTAAGCAACACCCAATGTACCTGCTTCGCCTGGATATCAAGGATGCCCTGCCCTTTAGTATTGTCTACCGACTGACTTCCAGTCTAGCTACTGGTACCGGATGATGTTTGACGAGTATTTCCCTGCATTCTGTGCCGGAACCGTCAACCTCTGGACTCACCCATGGTCGAAGCAGACAGATCAGTGGCAGGTAGTCATTTAGTATTCACCGTCGTTAAGATCCGACAGCTGCTGACCGGTGCAGGGCCATTGCGACTCATGCAGCCAATGGGACAAAAAGTAGCCAAGACTAGTTAGTATTCTTTGTCTTGTATCACAGCCTTCCAGGGTATTATTCGTTATATTATTGGTTATATTAGCACTGCAGGGGTTCGATGGCGAGCTGGATGAGTCAGGCCCCTAGCGTCCAGGTCATCTGTTCGCTTCTTTGTACTACTTAAATTAAGTCAGTTAGTTATTCAAATCCCTTTTATTATATAATTATATATTTTTACTGTTATATTTATAGGTATATCTACTATTTTTTAGACTATCTTAATATTAGTATGTATAATTTTTAGAAATACTAAAATTTTTAGTCTAGAAAAGTGATTAGTGGTTACCCGGGGCTCTATGTTGAAATATATGTTTTGAATCAGGTTACCAAGATATTTTTTAAAACCTTAATAAATCTCACAACTTTAAATATTTTAAGTTCTAATTAAAAAATATAGAATATTAAAGTATTAAATTATATAAATCTATATAAAAGCTCTAGAAAAAGTCTTTTGCAAGCTATATAATGTTATTTCAGGTTCCGCAGGTTCTACCCGTTCGGGTTCGGGCCGGATCGGGTTCAGGATTTCGGGGCGGGTTGTGCATGTCTAGGCCCTGTTAAATTAATAAATTTAGAAATAAAATATATTATAATCCCTAGTACTAGTTATAGAGCTTATCTCTACTCTTTATAAACCAGCCTATAGGTACTAGATTCTCTTATACTAATAATAATTATAAACTGTCTAGTAATTTATAGGATATAGTAATTAATATATACGATTTTCTATAGCTATTTATTACAAAGTTTTTTTTTTTTTTAAAAAAAGAGAATAGCTTCCTGTATACCTAGTAAGTAAGTTTCATACAGTATAAAAAATCTTAAATCAGCTCTTCCTACCTGTTATGGGAACTCCGCCGGAGCCCTATTATCAACTCTGCCTCAGGCATCGTGTCCTAAGAGTTCGGCCTCAGGCATTAAAAGGTCACGTGTTAATCCCTGTTGGCCATGTCAGAACTCCAACAGCCCCTGTATCCTGGTTCTTCAGCTATTCCATCGTGTATCTAGTACGCAACTAGCTCGCTTCGGGCCTTGCCCATAACACTACCTACTATTAAAATAGCCGGGGCTGATATATTCCTAACTTAGAAACTTAGATAATTAAGCAGAATTAGTTATACCCTGATCAGCCCTAAATTTATCTAGAGTCCTACTTAGTAGGTAATAACTTTATATTATTAAAGAATATAACTTCTAGATACTAGGAAACACTATGTACTACTAATCTAGGGGTACCCAAACCTGTACTAAATAAGACCCGCTGTGATAATAAACTTGAATTAAATTAAATTGAATTGAATCTAGTTAGACTGCTTGGTTTTCTTTTTGATTAGCCATTTCCTGGCTTTTCCTTGACGCTTCTTCGTCGCGACAACATGAACGTCGTCTGTAGGAATGCGGATACCAGACATAACGCGAGTCTTCTTTCCTGGTGGTTGTTTGGTCTCCGGGGTCTCTACGTCATAGCCATGAAGTATCACAATAACCGTACTCAATATCATATCAAAGACAAAAAAGCGACCGGGACAAATTGAAGAGCCTCCACCGAATGGTACCCACGCCGAAGAATTCAGCGTTCGATCTGACTTGAACCAGCGGTCAACATTGAATTCCAGTGCGTCGGATCCCCAGTTTTTAGGATTGCGGTGAATTGTCTCGGCTGGGATAGTGATGATGCTGTTTTTCTTCAAGAGACAGTCATCGGTGAGCATAAAGTCCTCCATCACTTGGTAGGCTCGGGCGGAGGACGAGTATAGACGTAGAGCTTCCTGATAAGTCGCGACGAGAACTGGACACCCTTTCCGAATCTCGCCTGGAGCGAGGATTAATGCCTCCAGGTCGGGTTTTTGAACAAAATTGTCGACTTCGCTGCTCACTCGTTCTGCTAATCCAGAATCTAGGATGATATGAACCAGCATCCAGAATACTGTTGGAACCATGTTGCTTAGCAGACCGTTGAGCAGTTCCACTTCGGATCGCCCCAGGTAGTCGTCGGAGCAGCCGTATCTGCAAGCAACCTCACACCGTTGGCGAACAATATCCGACATATCCTTCTCCCCTCCCCTGACGTGATATGCGCTGAATGCAGTGACAAGCCTTTCTCGGGCCTTGAAGGCCTTTGGGACGGTGTATTTTGGCACAATGTTAAGGAGAAACAGCGAAATTTGCGAGTCGTACAGCCTGATAAGAAGACCATCAGTTACCAATACACGCGAACCATCTCAAGATAACATACCAGTAATCCTTCCCAAGGCTCGGGTTCGCAGCAAAGGGATTGTTCTTGCCATAGAGAGCCGAGCCTGCTGCTGTGATAAGGGCTTCTTCAAGTAGATGCATCAGAGGTATCGCGGTATCCGAATTATCGAGGCCAGAAGGGCCAATCTTCTGACCGACCTCTGTTATCATGCTCTCATAAAAAGCTTCCATGGGCTCACCAGCTGCCAGAAGCCTGTGCTCGATTGATCTCATTTCCTCTCTGAATGGAGTGCGCGCCTTCTTTGCGGCGGGCTTCGTGGACGATAGCAATAGTCTCATTGCGGCCTTATCGGCCCCGAGCATATTCTGGAAGACGGTGATAATGAACTGGGTTTCGGTGTCGAGATGCTTCTGCTTTCTCATGACAATACTAGCGAGCCCTGGTGAGCTGACTGTATAGATTCGTTGGCCGAACATGCGTATTGCGTAGATCGGTGGGTGATTGTTCTGTTGCCTGTAGAGCGAGTCTTAGTGTCAGTGGCTGTAAAGCTTACCCCCAAGTTCCGAACTCACCCTAATAGAACAGGATACGTCGTTCCATGGCGGATAATTCCGGACACATGCCCAAAGATTGGGTGTCCAGGCACATTGATAGGTTCCTTGTTTTCGCGAGAGTGTCTGCCCGACAGCAGAATAAACGCCACGAGGCTTATAAGACAGGTAGCTATGAGGAGATGGCTCAGCTCCATTGCGTAATACGAGTGTTGTTCAATGATAATGCCACATCGCAGAAGGTAGTATGCATTGATAGAGCACAGTCTCTTGAAATAATCAAGGAAACTATATCGTCAACATCACACTTTGTGTGGAAGAGGCTTATCCTAGAGAGACCCATAATTCTACCCTCCGAGCCCGAGTTCAGCAACAAGGAGCGAGTGAGAAAAGGCAGAGCCATGCGGGCCGGTCGGCCTACTCGGGGAGAAGGAGGGGAGAGGTATAGGGCTCCTCTAGGGACCTTGGGAGCGAATTGTAGAACTACGAGCAAGCGTTGATAAACGGCATAGGGAAAGGCACAATCTACTTGCATAGTTCCCAGCTTCCTGCCAATTCTACAGACAATGACGACCACATCCGAGACAACATACGACGCGTTGATCGTGGGCTCTGGCCCCGGTGGCCTCTCGGTCGCCCTTGGGCTGAGTCGCACCCACCGACGCGCCGCGATCTTCACCAAACCAGGCGGTGCTGGCTTCCGCAACGAGGGAGCTCATGAGATGCACAACTTTATCTCGCGTGATGGGATAGCCCCAGAGGAGTTCCGCCAAATAACGACTGAGCAGATCAAGAAATATGGAACGGTTGACTTTATCGAGGCTGACATAGTGGCCATGGAGAAGACAGAATCCGGGCCTCCGACTTCCTTCACCGTCACATCAAAGGATGGCAAAGCGTGGAAAGGTCGCAAACTGGCTTTAGCCATGGGCTCAATAGAGACGTTGCCGGATATCGAAGGCTACAGGGAGAATTGGCCTCACAACGTGTAAGTCATCAGAACAAACTCCAGCCACAATCGAGCAGCAGACTAACCACGAGGTTTTTTTTTTCATACAGCTTCCAATGTCTGTTTTGCGACGGACATGAGCGCTCCCACCTCCCTGGAGGAATCTTGACATTCCCCTCGCCAATGTACACGCACATGGTACAGATGATGAACCTAATCACGACTCCAACATCTGGACCCCCCACTCTTTTCACCGACGGGCCTGTTCCCGAAGCCGAGGCCATGCAAACGGCATTATCACAGATCAAGGCATTGAAGTGCAACATCGAGACTGGAAAGCTTGTGAAGCTCGTCCCTGCGCAAGCGCCAGACGTTGGGGTGACGGTGGTGCTCGAGGGAGGCAAAGAATGCAAGATGGGTTACCTGGGACACAAGCCATCTACAGTCCTGGCGGGTGCCGACATCATCGCTAAACTGGGAGTGGAAATCGAGGACAACCCGATGCTCGGCCCTAACATCAAGGTCGTTGACCAGACCTTTTCAACTTCGGTGCGCGGAATCTTCGTCGCGGGTGATGCGGCGACCCCCCTCAAGGCGGCTGCCAATGCAGCCAGTAGTGGTGAGCCCCCTTGTTAGTGTGCAGTTTCTGGAAGACTGGAAGACTAACCATCATTAAACTAGGATCCACTGCCGCCGCGGGCATCGTACAGCAGATTCTTGCGGAGGATTTGGAACTGCTCATGGCAGAGACCAAGCAGGAATGAGGATACTCTTCACCGCAGCACAAGGCTAGGCCTCGAAAGTACCATGCGCAGTTATAACACGTCTTTCTGGATCTACATGAAGAATATTACATTTATACACAACGATCAAACCGCGCTTTTGAGATATGTAGTGTAGCTCCCTTTGACCGCAATACCTCCTCGATTCCACGGCCGGGACCCTGTAGGATGCTTTCCATTTCTGGACACGTCTATATTGTTTAGCTATCAGAAAAGAAGCATACAATCTGTAATTTATCGTTCTGCTAGAGCTTCGCGTCTTTCCCCAATGGCGTCTTCCGCAATACCTCTCGGTTACAAGCACCGATCGAGGGTATTCCCGCGGTGGCCATACTCAAATGGAGATCCGCCAGTAGCCCTTGTAGCACAGCCTTTGCGCCTGGCTTGCCATTCACGGCATATCCGTACATCACTGGTCTCCCTACCAGGATAGCGTGAGCTCCCAAGGCCAGGGCTTTGATAATGTCCGAGCCTGTCCGGATTCCAGAGTCGAAGAGAACTGTCATCTCAGATCCGACTGCTTCAACAATTTCTGGGAGGACATCAAGCGACCCAATGGCTCCATCTAGCTGCCTGCCTGGAAGCCGCCGATAGTCAGTCATCTCTCCGAATGCGGAAAGATGAATCGAGATAAACCTACCTCCATGATTGGAAACGACAATCCCGTCACAGCCATGAGTAAGGGCAGCCTTTGCATCTTGCACATGCTGAATTCCTTTGAGGATCAAAGGCCCCGACCATGCCTTTCGGAGAAAGGCCACTTCATCCCATGTATGATTTCTCCCAACGATCTGGGCCATCCATTCTGTCGATGCCCCGGCAATGTCTTCGTGCACGGTGGAGCCCGTTTTCCCCTTGTACTTTGCTTGGAACACATGATCCGAAAGACCGAATTCTGTGCCATTTCCCGCAAGGAATGGCAGGAATCCATTATCGAGATCGGCTGGTCGCCTGCATTTTGTTAGTTCCAAAGAATCCCTCAGAATAGCTCACTCACCAGGCCAAAGACCACGTATCCAGAGTAACCACAAGTGCGTCGAACCCATTCTGTCGCGCGCGCTCAAGTAATGACAGAGTAATCTCGTTATCCTTGGGCCAGTACAACTGATACCATCTTTTGCCTGGACCGCTAGCTGTTGCTACCTCCTCAAATGAACTGTTCGCCGCTGAGCTCATGATATATGGAATATCTAGCTCAGAGCACACTTCTGCCAGGCCTGGCTCCTTGTCTGGATGCGCCAGGGACTGAACCCCAATAGGTGCCATGAGGATGGGCGATCGGTACTTTTGACCAAAGAGGGTCGTTGACATGTCTGCAGTTGACTATGGTCTCTATATCAGGATGGATTGACTCGAGGAGCAAGAGCGGATACACTGACAGTGGTAAGCATTCTGGGGATTCTAAATCCGGTTCAGCACGTATTGAAAATCCAGGTTTAGGGAAACTCACAGCGTCCACTGGTCAAATGCCGACCGGTTCCTGGCCATCGTAGATTTTCCTCCAGCGCCGCCTCTGATATAATCAAACGACTTTTTGTTTAATGTTTGGCGCGCCTGTGCCTCAAGGCGTCGAGGATCGGTTGTGACCCCAGGTCGCAGGTTATGGTGCATTCCATTGGTATAGATCACCTTCTGGTAATCACCGTGCGTTTCCGACATTGTGGAAACACGAATTTACCATGGAAGGATATATTGGATGGTAATACAGAAGAAAGAAGTATAAAACTGTCTCGACAGTGAGTGGAGACCCCTCCGGGGCGATGGGGACCCTGGGCGAGTTTCAGTGACCTTGATAAACCGATCGGCCCGTTGTCCATGCAATTCAGCCAATCTGTTGGTCAAATGTGTAGGATAACCAATTACGGTTGCAGAGACTGGAGTTCTCTGTCAAAAGTGGGACTCAATGTGTATGCAGGTTTTGCAACGATCTTGATCTATGTTATGTAGATGATACTCGGCCTAAACAGTGCATCTTAGGGTTTATCCTCTTACTCTCGAAAACGACGCATCGAGTTAGAGAAACGTTCAAGACTCGCATTGCCTGTAGCTCAATGTAGTCACAGAAACTCAAATTGGTGGCATCTGTGTAATACTATCCAGTTATAGCCAGGGCCCTAGATTGTCTCGGCCTCAAAGTGTAAACGAAGTAATCTGATAACCGAGAAAGGAACACCATTCCTCGCCGGAACTTGATGCCGCATCAACGGGAAGTTATACAGCGGAGCCACCAAAGCCAGAAAGGCCCAGACCCACATATACCCAACCATACGGACCCAGAACGGTGTCGGTCTACGTAGTTCTCCGAAAAGTCTTGCGTAGAGGGCCTCGGCGATGTCCTCTACGATGATTCCGACAGGCTGTAGGAGGAAACAGGCCCAAGCGCCGGTGAGGTTGAATCCGATTCCGCCTTTGGCGTCGATGCAGGCGTGCATTAGGGCGGAACAGAAGAAGACGAGGATTATGTTGAGATACCGTGCCAGACTGGATGGGTAGGGCAGGTGGAAAATATCGCGACAGATGAACTTTGTGGTTCCCTGGAAAGGTTGGCGGAGTAGCTGATGCCAGTAGCGACTGTCAATTTGAATTAGAGGAGAAGCGAGCAAGGAACTTGGGACGAGGAGGCTCTTACCCCCAGAACCTCCGTATGGTGTATGCATCAGTCACAGAGCCAAACAAGGAAGGCCACTGACGAGGGCCGGAAACTCCAAAGGCGACAGATATAACAGCCACGATGCGGTAGAAGATGCTAATAAAGCACGCTCCCATGGGTCCCCAGGCCATTAATGCGACTCCGAGATGGATTCCGACGTCGGCGGTTGTGGGGGCTGGTATGTCGCGAGGACGAAACAGAAGGAACTCTTGCCCAGGGCCGAACATGCGCTCAATGTCTTCCGGTGGCGGTGGTTCGTGAGTGACAAGATCGATCATCAAGTATTGAAACGTAATCACAGCCATGTTCCAGACGAGAAAGCGCAGTCGCGAGGAGGCGGTTCGACCCGAAGGATATTGTACGCCTTTGGACTCATATGGCGTATCGACCCCGCGGGGAGTAGACATGAGATACAGAATTGCCTTTAGTCGCTGTCCAACAGTGATGTCGTTCGCAGGCTGCTGTGTCCTGGCAGCGATATCTCGGCGGATGTCGGAATCGCCAATCGGGGCCAAAAAGAGGAGCTGGACATGGTGGATTGCGAAGACAATAATGTAGCCTGCTGTCATGGGATTAACAAGTTGATTGTCGCCGAAGAAGTCCAGCGCGCCGCATGCCTGCAGTGTTAAAAGGAACACGACAGGAATTGTGGCCAAACGCCACAGCGACTGCTTCAGGGTCAAGCATAAGGTCAGCGCCACGAGCGCAATGTGCGCTGCAACAGGCAGAGCTAGAGCGGAGAGAGTCATGTTCTGATACGAAGCAGGCGTGATTACATTTCAAGAGGGATATCAGGTAATACGTATGATCTTTATGTACAAAAGATGGGGGATACAACCGGCCCTGCTACCGGACCGATGGGGACACAGAGCCCGGCTGCCGGTATGAACTGGAAGACACCAAAACATGAAGCAATGTGGGATCAACGTCGGCTATTCAGATGGATCACTCCCATCTCCTGTAACCTGAACTTCTCAATCTTGCCGCTGGTGGTCAGAGGCATGCTGGACACCCAGAACACATGCCGCGGAACAAGACTCTTTCCCAGCGTGTCTCGGACCCAGTCTCGGATTTGGCCCGCCGTCAAGGTGGATGTTGTGCTGGACACGGTTGCAGTAGCTCGTAAGTCGGCGCTGAAATCCTTGTCGTGATCGCCGATACACACCGTCACTCCCTCCCGATGCTGGATGAACGCGGCAATCGTCTCCCCATAGCGAGGATCCGGCAACCCGACAACACTCGCGCACGAGACTTGCTCGTGCTTCAACAGACAATCCTCAATCTCGGCCGGGTAGATGTTCTCCCCACCCCGAATGATGATGTCCTTGATGCGGCCGGTAATCTGGATTGTCCCGTCCGACGCCATGAGCCCCTCGTCCCCGGTTCGCAGCCAGCTTGTGTCCCCGACTTGTATCACCGCCTTCCTGGTTTCCTCCTCGGACTCCCAGTAGCCATGCATGACTGCGTATCCTGCAATCTGTATCTCTCCCTTCTCGCCACGATATAGTGTTTGACAAGGGTTATCCCGCGCTGCGATCCGGATCGCTGAATGGGGGAGTACCCGGCCCACAGAGCTCATTTTTGTGTCCAGCGTGTCGTGCACATCTGTTTGAACGACAATAGGGGAAGACTCTGTCAGTCCATAGCAATTGGTCAGTCCCGAGAGGTTCATTTTCTCATGGAGCTGCAACCTCAGGGCCGGAGGGATCGGACTCCCTCCAATAACGCCTGTGCGCAAAGTGCCAAAGTTCGACGCTGTAAAGAGACTACCACAAGTTTAGCGAGTGAAACCAGTATGTAATACATGCATAAAGATATACCCTTTCGATATGAGCTCAAGCTCTGCGAGGAACATCGTCGGCACCCCATACAAAGCGGTTGCACTGTGTTGCACGATAGCCTTCAAGGTCGCCTCGGCATTGAAACTCTCACTCGGGAATAACAGCGAAGCGCCTATCGAGATTAGAAAACTGACTTCTTCCTCCAGGCTGCTGGGAGGAAAGCTCTCACCATGCGTCATGGCGGCGAGTAGACCCAAAACCAGACCGAAGCAGTGGTACAAGGGGGGTGGGCAACATATCACATCGTTTTCAGTGAGACACATCCCTTGACCGACTAAGCAGGCATTGTTCAGAATATTTCGATGCGTCAGACAGACGGCTTTTGGTTTGCTGGTTGTTCCGGATGTGAATTGAATGGTAGCGACGTTGCCAGCATCGAGACCATGTTGCTGTAGTAGCTTTGTGCCTAGGTGTTGTTCCAACAGTACCTCGTAGTCCACTGTAGACTCAAAGAAAGGTATATCACTCCGACCATCCGAATTGTCAAGGAGTAAAAGGTGCTGCAGGCTTGACGACGGGGAGATGTGGTCTAATAGCTGACTGACCAGCGGGGCTGTGGCCTTAGGGTTGCGATAAGGCAAGGTTATCTCCGTGCTCAGCACAAGCAAACTCGCGGATACGTGGTCCAAGGCCGAAGTGAGCTGTGCGAGCGTATATGCTGGGTTGAGAGGCACAACTATGGCGCCGATCTTGAGACATGCATACAGGATCTAGTACGGGACTTGGGTTAGCTGAATTGCTCATGGTTTCATCATAAAGTACTCACCACGCCATATTCGATGCAATTACCCAAGCTGACAGCAACTCTATCCGACCTTCGTAGCCCCAATGTCAGGAAACCTTGTGCCAGAGCGTCGCTCAACTCATCCAGCTCTTGGTAGGACACACGGCGAGTTCCGGCTACGATCGCAATACGGCCTGGAGACCGCTTGACCTGCCGTGAAAAGTTCTCCCCGACCGTCTGGTGTAGCAAAGATACCTAAGAACGACGTGTCAGAATTGTCGGGGCTGAGCTACCTAAGCCTTGCCACGTACCGTTGTCGGACCCCAGCTTTCTGCGCGCAAAGGCACATCGATGGTCATTGTAGAGGTGAGGAGGGTGTGCTAAACTTTCTGACACTCTTCATTTTACCTAAAGCTTTGTTGGATAAATATCAGCACTAGACCCGGGTATCACGCCGACATAGCAAGCCCCAGTCGCCGAGCGGTCCGGTTAAGGGCTACTCGGTATCAACAGCCCCGACCAATCAGCTACCGTAGTGTTGCTTAGTGCTACGACCCCTTTTCTTCACTCAATATAGCAGCGGAGTGGATATATTGAGTTGGTGCTGTTTGTAATAGTTTGCCAGCCTCACCAGGTATTTACTGTCCAAAATGGCCCCATTCGAAGTCGTCCCCGAGCGTGTTCGACAGGCCATAACAGACACCAAGGTTACCTACCGTCGGGTTGGGGGTTTGGTCATCTCCAATCCAATTATGGGATGTATGGGCATTGGAAGCTCTGGATGGTGGGACTGGGTGCTTGACGAAGAGCCGGTGAGTACAGCATTCTGGCCTCTTGATAGGGCATGAATGTCTTCGAGGTTATGTGACCTTGCTCACATACAGTTACCAGGCGCTGGAACTACTTCAATACGCATTCAGCCGAGGTATCAACACGGTGAGTGATTTCTCCGTCATATATCAATGTACGACTGATGTCCGGTCAAGTGGGATACAGCAAATGTATACTCAAACGGTTGCTCTGAGGAGATCATCGGCAAGGCAATGCGCCAATACCAGATTCCGCGTCGCAAACTTGTTATAATGACAAAAGTGGGCCGAATCATGGCTGACGAAAACAACAAAAACGATGTGGTGGCGTTCATGAGCAATTTGGGAGTGGATTGCAAAGACTACACGAACCGCGGAGGTGAGCATGGTAAGGGATTATCTGGTCTCTGCTGAAGTTGAAGTCCACCAGGTCTCTCTCGAAAAGCAATCTTTTACGAAGTCAACGAGTCCCTGCGCCGGTTGGGTACCGACTACATCGACGTGCTACAAATCCACCGCTTCGACCCGAACACTCCACCAGAGGAGACGATGAAGGCTCTGCATGACCTCGTCACGATGGGAAAGGTCCACTACATTGGTGCAAGCTCGATGTGGGCGCACGAGCTGGCGCGACTGCAGTTTATCGCCGAGCGCAATGGCTGGACCAAGTTTGTCTGCATGCAAAACCACTACAATCTCCTGTACCGCGAGGAGGAGCGTGAGATGAATCGATTTTGTCGCCAGCATGAGATTGGTCTTATACCGGTATAAACCCTTGCTTCAGCGCGCCATCAAGACTAGCTATTGCTGACTCTGGATATAGTGGGCTCCTATAGCCTCTGGTCTTCTTGCGTGTCGCTCCGATGAGTATGGCAAGACACGAAGAACGGCGTCGGAGTCCAAGAACCCACGGTTCCAGTACGTAGAAACAGATCGGGACCGCGAAATCATCAACCGAGTAGCCACTGTCGCCCAGCGCCGAGGATGGAGTATGACGGATGTCTCGCTAGCTTGGCTGAACAGACGAGTTACTGCGCCTGTGCTCGGCTTCACCAGTACAGCCCGTATCGACGAGGCACTTGCTGCACGGGGAAAGGCTTTGACAGATGAGGAAGAGGCGTTCCTGGAAGAGCCCTATACCGCGAAGCGAATAATGGGACACCTTTGATTACAGATCTAAAGAATGCTTCTAATCTATCTATATCATTCCTGTAAACGTATCCTCTTCTTTAGTTGCGAAGCATTAGTCCTGGACCAGCAAAAGATCGCTTCTTGTATTATATCTAAACGTGCCACAGAAGGCCGATTTTGTGTGTAACAAAAACAAAAGTGCGGCCATTCGCTGTTCGACATCTCGTTCCTATGCTCTCTCGTCGGCAATCTCCTCTTTCTTGTCAACGAGTGACTGATCGCGACCGAGGACGGGGTTTCTCAGACAGAACGCGAACCCAATCATCGGAATGGACAGACACAACCCGGTGATGCAAAGGTACCGCTGCACATGCTGATAGCTGTCGACGACTGCGGTGCGGACCTCTGTTCCAACCGGGAACTGAGCGACGACTGCGAAGGGGTTGCCGTAAACCTGAGCGGCAAGGGTTGCGTCGCCGAGGTTTCTGGCAAGCGAGGACGGTAGGAGCTGTGACCACATCGCGCCGGCAACGCTGGTACCAAAGGCATTTCCAATACTGTGGAAGGCGAGGAAGAGTCCGGTCATCACACCGAGGGTTTCGTGCTTGAGCGATGCCTGCATTGAGGCAAGGGAAGCATAAGGTGTCATGCCCCCTCCAACACCGAGGATGACCTCTGCAGCAATGACGCCTGCATGGTCGGAGCCGGATGAGCCGCTGCGGTATCGAATGAGAAGACCGAAGCCGACCATGAAGAGGACAGTGCCGGCGATGATGAAGTATTTGAGGCGGCGGATGCGGTAGACGAGGATACCGCAGATCGGGCCCACAAGGAACGAGGTGAACATGAACAGAGTTGCGATGCGAGTCGCGGCGGCGATTGAAAAGTCAAAGGCCACAATCAGAACAGTGTACAGGTAGTTGGACTGCATCGAGTTGGCAAAGTTCATGAACGCAGCGATTCCCAGGGCACCCCAGACACCGCGGTCCTTGAGGAACGAGAACGGAACCAAAGGGTGTGGCGCTCGCATTTGCCAGAAGACAAAGACCGGAATACACAGGAAGCCAATGACCAGCGGGGCGATAACGTGGGCGGTGCGCCACTTGGGACTTTCTCCTCCAGCGATGGTCAGCGGGGTGAGTAGCAGGGCCAGGGAGGCGATGAGGAGGGCGATTCCGGGGACATCGAGCTGCCAGAAGAGCTGCTTCATTGGGATCCATCGAGGCGCACTGCCGGTGGTGGAAGAGCTTCGACGGGCGCACAGATCGAGGTAGGTCAGGGTAGCGACCACGGGGATGACAAGCACCGCGAAGACAATGCACCACATGCCGATTCCCCATCTCCAGGTCGTGGCGCCCAAGACGGCGGAGGAAATGTTGCCCGACACCCAGGCGGTGATGATGAAGTGCAGGTTCGGCACGTAGGAGGCGAGCAGCCGGACGCGCGTAGATGTCACATCGGCAATGAGGACCTCGACCAGGGTCTGGACGATTGTGAACCCGAGAGTGTAAAGCACTGCCCCAGCGCTGAACGAGCTGACCCCATTCGAAGTGGCCTCGACGATAGAGCCCACCAAGTAGAGAACGACGGACAGTGCCAGAGTCTCGACGCGGCCAAAGGCATCAGCGAGCTTCCCGGTCGTCGGCTGGGCAGCAGCGGCGAAGACGGTGCGGATGACATTCACAGTCGAGAGCAGCGAGTGGTCGCTGTAGCTGGCGGTGGCATAGGTCTGATAGACGCCGCGGAGAACTCCATGGAGACCAAAGGCATATCCTAGGAGAAAGAGGCCGGCGAAGAGGATTGTGCGCGTTACTGGGCCAAGGTGGGCCGCAATCGCTTCGATTCGAACAACCCCAGGAGACTTGGTGTCAAGCTGGCGACGGCCTGCATCTGAGGGCTCTGCATTGGCCGCGGCAGTCGTGCCAGGGTGCTTTTCGCTCGGCGATGCGAACGACATGGCGGATGGGCCGTGATCACAAGTCTGGGTCAGGCTACAAAGCAGGGACGGGCAATCCTAGTCATATACGGCAGGATCGTCGATTGAGCAGCCTCGAATCCCTCCTCAGATCGGAGACGAGCAGATCATGACTCTCCAGTGGTACCTTGGGGGGCGATCTCAGGGCTGGACGGACCGATGGCCTGCGCTGCGGCCCGTTCAGCTACCTTGCGAGGCGTTACGAGGGCCAGGCTGGCCCACGGGGAGACAGGATAATGAATTGAACCCAGCATGGTCATTTTCTTAGGCTAGCCGAGCTCCTTTACGTGTTATTGTCGACCCCTAACTAACGTGGAACCCCCCTCCCCCCCCTAAGCTCCTGTCCTCCGCGTGAACTTGAGATACGGCCCGTCCTTGCTCCCAGCTGCAAAATGATCCTTGACATGGAATTCCAGGGGCAGCGCCTCTCGTGACTCAATCTCAAACTGGTACACCAAGCGTGCAATGGTCAAGTAGATCGTATGATATGCCATGTTCTTGCCAATGCATCCACGAGTCCCCATACTGAAGGGGTAGTAAGAGGATCGCAGTTTCTGTCGCTCCACATCCGAGTCAACCATCCAGCGCTCCGGTTTGAAGATCTGTGGCTCGGGATAGACGTCTGGATTGCGGTGCATGGTCCATGTTGGAATCGCGACCTGGACATGCGGTGCAAAGTAGTAGCCGTCGATGGAGGCGCCCTGAGGAGCTTCGCGGGTTAGGAATCCTGGAACTCCGGGGGACATACGTAGGGCTTCCTCGACACAGGCACCCATGTATTTACAACCGAGGAGCTTCGGTCCACCGACAATCTCCTCCAGGCTGGAAAACTGCGATCGGATCTCCTCTTTTAGCTTGTCGTAGCACTCCGGATAGCGGGCAAGGTAGAAAAACAGCCCAGACAGAGCCGTGCCGGTGGTATCGCTAGCTGTGTACCAGTCAGTGGCTGATATCAAGAAGGTGATCGAAATACGTACCGGCAATAATCAGGACTACCGCTTCATCGGAAAGCTCCTTGAAGCCCATACTCTCACCAGTCTCCTTGTCCTTGTGCTCCAGCAGAAGCTTGAAGATATCGGGCGGCCCTCTGCCGGCCTTCTCGAGGGCAATGCGATTGTTCACCTGGTTGTCGACATACTGGCGAAACTTTTTGTTCTCCGCCATGATCTTCAGGAGGAACAGAGGTGCCAGTCCCCACTGATCCAGCTTGGGCTCAGTTCCTAGCTATGCTCAGTTAGCCAAGAGCATGAAAATGGGCCGCGTATATACGTACAATAACCTGACTGTGCTGGTAGGAGTCAATCAAGGGCTGGATAAAGTGATGGTCGTCCTTGGTCAACATATCGTAGCTTTGGCTGAAGGTGAGCTGCCCCATGATGTCGTAGGTCAAGTACGAAAACCAGCGCGACATGTTCTTGTATGAGCCACCAAAGGTACTGGGGTCGCTGAGATTCTTGCAGAACAATTGGATCTTATTCAGGATTGTGGGCTCGTAGGACCGAATGGCGGCTTCGCTCATGGCGTGCGAGATGATGCGGCGCTTGCGTGCGTGAACCGTCTTGTCTGTTGTACTTGCGAGATTCTGCAAACCATTAGCACCTAGGCTATGGCCCCTTGTTATGAAAGAGTCCATACCAGGAGCAGCTGCTTTTCCTTGGGACCACGGGTGTAGAACATGGCCTGCAGTGGTCAGCGTTGAGCATCGAATATCTAGAAGTAGATAAGTTTTGTACCTTTTCGAATTTCGTGCCAGGCCCATACATTGCTGTCGGATACTGTCAGTTATAATCCACGGCAGTGGAAAGTCTCGTCACACACTCTTTATAGCGTTCGCTGTGCATATCGAGACGAGGTTCGGCTCCATGCGCAGTGCCTTGCCTAGAACAAGGTTAGTACATGATAAGTGAAACTCAAGTATAGAACGTTACCATATTTCTTGTGCAACTTATCCACGACCAGGTGTCTATCGCCAGTCCACGCATAGTACAAACTGGGAATGATGCTGGTGCGCCATAGTAGAGGACCGGGATACTTGGCAAGGGGATGGAAGTAGAGCCTATAGATCACCAGCCAGGATAGCTAAACTTTTCGTCAGCAATATAACCCAGCAGTCTATGCCTCCCAGAACTTACGCGAAGCAAGAGAAGGGTTGTAGCCCACTGGGCAATGGTCCGCGTCGAGGTCTGCTGCCAGTGTTCGGTCGCCTGCAGGAACAACTGCCTAGCGAGGCCAATGTCGAGGTCACCCTGCGTGCTCATCTTTGGCAAGCAGTGTTCCTCAGCTGCGAATACACGATCTGCCAATGGAGCTTGGAGTAATGATGAAAATATTTACATGTTGATGATCGCTATCCACCAGAAAGATGCCCGGTGCCCGAGAAAGCTGGAGTCATCTCACTCGGTCCGTTACAGGCGTCCACCTTGTGAATGCACAATATAAATCCTTCGCAGACGTTGTTTAGGGAGATCAACACCCAACCAGCGGTACATCCAATCACAACTGCGGAATTTGAAACAAGATGGGCGCTACAAACGAGTTTGTCTTCAACGTTGCCTTCACGGTGCCCGTCAACGACCAGCCCGAGGGCCCGATCATCACCCTCGAGGAATTCTGGCGGGGTCTTGAGCGTGGGGGCGAACGCCCTCACCTTTTCGCCGAGTATGTCGCGGGCACCGAGATCCTGCCGAACCGCAAGTCGAAGAATGAGTTCCAACGAAAACTGTCCATGGCCGATGGCGCCGTCCACACCGCAAGAGATGTGAAAGTGATTCAGGACGTGCGTAACGCGGACAATCTCCTGGTAAGCCACGCCCCGCCCTTGGCGAGTACACTGCACAGAAATAGGGGGCTAAGGGTAGCAACAGACCGAAGCCATCACGCTTGGCTCGGGGGCACGGAGCACAATGCTTGTCTCCCGCGGAGGCCACGAGAAGGACGGACCGGACGTGCTATATCTGACGGCGATCTACGAGCTCCATGTACCAGACGTTGAACCGGGCAGTGACAAGGCCAAGCAGATCGAACGGGACTACGCGCAACTGGCACAGGGGGCGGCGCGCACGGTGGTGGCCACGATCCGCAAGTGGAAGGCCGAGGGAGGTCTTGAAGAGCCCTAGACGAAGTAATGGGCAGGGTTAGATGATTATGGAGAGTCATCAAGATATAAAATGCAACATTATGGAGTCTCAAGATCCAGCACAGCTTCTACCCAGTAGGGATGATGCAGAATCACATTAAGCCATTAGATAGGTTAGACAAGACACGGGGCCGTCGTGTATATCCCTGAATTAGGCTGGTGTGAGCCAACGAGCAAGTACGAGACCTCTCGTGGCCTCCAATCCTGCCAGGTTGCTGGGACGCAGCCCTGCACTTTCTCCCCCCAATCCACCTTGCAGCCTGAACTGACCCCACTGCAATATCGACGCCGGTTCTCCGCCGACCAGATATCGCGATACGGGGACTACGGTTATTGCCCTGAGCTCAGATAGCCATCGTCAATTGTGGGGTAGGTACAATACCTCCTCGCCTCCCGCATGTCCTGCGCCCGCAAGCCGTGGGAGGCATGATATAAACCAGCTGCTCTCAAATGCCAAGGCCACTATAGCAACGCAGTGACTCGCCTGAGAGGACTGGATTTGGATTTTCCCGGGCTATCTCGCTTCAAGGAAACTGAATGGGGGCCATTTCTGTAAAGTTGGACGTGGCTGCAGGAACAGCCTCAGTCAGCACTCCAAGGTACCCAGCCTGCCTTGAGTCAAGAAACAATCCCTTCGCACGCCCTGAAGACCATCTGGTGGGATAAGCTTTCTGAATTTTCGCCATCGACCTGAGATTTGGCGAAATCGCGGCTTTTTAATCTATTGTTTTGACCGCGGATAGTCTAGATACTGCAGTATAAATGGATCCGACCATGTGCGACGCAACAGCTGCCAGGTGGGTGCCTCTCCATAATTCTCCGACCGATCGACACCCTTGCAGGCGATCCTAAAGCTTTGCAGGCCCCGTAATGATCAGCTCGATGGGAAACCTGGCCGTCTGCGTGCTGCATGCACCAACTGTCACGCCGCAAAGGTTCGGTGCAGCGGCGAAAGAACAGGCTGCACTCGCTGCCGGACATTGAACCAGGACTGTGTCTACCTCGAGTCGCGAGTAGGAAAGACTCGAGGAAGAAGGAAGCAACATTTTCTCAGCCCGACTGCGGTCGATCTCAACAACCGGCCCATGACCGCCACCTCGTCGCATGAGGAGGCTTCCAGGCATATGGGGGAGTCCTCTGCAGTGCCAGGCCTCTCTCCAGCAAGCAGCAGCGGGGATGCCGATTTTCTCAACAACGATATCTGGGACGTGTCGCAGTCGATTCCCGACTCCGTGATGCTGGACGGGGTCACTGACCTGTCTGGCGTGGACTTTTTCCAACAGTTCTCCCAAAAGGAGATGACTGAGTCTACATTAGGGGAAAGCTGGGGAAATATACAAGAGGAAAGGCCAGACTCTGCACCTCGACGTTTGGATTCGGCCATTGAGATGCCCGATGAAGATACAACTCCCACAATGCGCCCATCGACCTCGAAAACTGCCGATGAGACGGTCAAGACGAGCATACACGGTCTCAACAGTTTCCCACCACGGTTCACGCAACAGAGAGGCCTCGCGGCTCGCATGGGGCCGTGCTCAGACGCACCGCAGCATGGTCATAAGGGAGTCGTCGTTGTCGCCGCAGAGATCCTGGAGAGTCTGGAGGGAAAGATCTGTGCTGGTCTGTCCGCAATCGACGAGGTCCTACGCATCAACAAAGAGGCCACGCAGAAGATAAATCAGCTGCTCAGACGAAGCGACTACGCCCGCAGCATGGGGAGTCTAATGGTTGTTGTTGCTGCCGCCCATCACGTTGTGTGCCTCTTCGAAACGGCCTGCGACGAGTTCTACGCCTCCCCATGTCGTGGAAGGTGGTCCCTGCCGTCGACTACTGATTCAGCGCGGTCTCACAGCCGGTTTGGAACCCATCATCGAGGGTCACTAGGTGGTGGTAGGAGTGTCTCTGGAGCTCTCAACCCGCCTGGGATCGGGTTCGGGACGTTTCTGCTCGACCCCCAGGACCAGGCAGCAATGGGGGCCCGCATCATCTGCACCGAGCTGCATCGTACCCTGAAGATGGTACAATCACTCTCGACACCAATGCAGGCCGGCTGCTTTGCACCTGATCTCGCACCAGTCGCCGTCGATGGCTGGCTACAAGACCTGAAGCAGCGGCTGCGGACTCTCATCTCAACGGTAGAGAGCAGTGAGCGAAGCTGGGATGGATAAATCAACATCAATATCATAAATTAAACAAATAATAACTACTACTCATACTTGCCCAAGTGATGACAGAAACATATCATCCCGGCTCCGTGTATACTCCGGCCACACCGTGCGTAATGTAGTCACCATCTCGGCGTACGTCGCATTGCGCACCAACATCTCCAAAGCGCAAATGACCGCACTTCCAATCCTGCCAATCTCCTCCTCACACCACAGGGCGTCGTCGTATTCCAGCCGAAGCAAGATCTCTCCATTCGGTAGCTCCGTAAACTCGCACATAAGCCCAAACTTTGCCCCTTGCGACCACGTATAGAGCTGTTCAGCGCCATCGAGGCCAAATCGCAATGCGTGTTCCTGATTGTGGAAGGTCACCATCACCTCAAACAGCGGGTGGTTGGGGAAATCCGGCATGATGCCCAGATGGCAGAGGAGTTGCTGCCAGGGGACGGCGTGTGCGAGAGCCGTTTGGCTCGAGCATCGAACGGAGCGAAGGAAAGCTTCTGCATCGATGTCTTGGTCCGATGCGTGTTCTGGGCTGAAACGGATGCGACAGGGGATCGGCTCGAGAAAAAGCCCGACTGTGTTCATGTCGGCTTCGGACCAACGGTTAAGAAAAGGACCACCCAGAAGGATGTCCATCTCGCTGCTCTGGGAATGAAGGGCCAGTGCCAGTGCCACGGCTGCGAGGGTAAGTTGGTGATGGCTGAACGGGGATGCTTTGCAAAACCTGCTGATCGATTGTGCTGTCTCGGCTGGAAGCCTGAACACCTGAGAGCGCCCTGTGTAGCTGGCTCTTGTCCTTGTCGGACGCGGAGCACCTTGCAGGTATGTCGTCCAGAAGGACAGATCGGTTGGTGAGGCTACCCTGTTCCATGCGTCGGCCGCCATGTACTCTGGAACCGATGGAAGGCTTGATGCTCCCTGGTATATCTGCTTCACCTGTTTCAATAGCACTTGCATGGTCGTTAGATCGCAAATGATGTGACTCGCGGTGACGACCATCATGTCAGGCGTAATGATCACGCGAATAGGGTCGTCTTCACTAATGATAAACGGCCGGTTGATCTCACTCGATACATCACACCCAGCGAGGCTTTGAGCGAGGGGAGCGTCTCCGGAATACGCCCGTTCAAATCGTATTCCCGCAGGCCGATATCGTGATCTGAGGACTGGATGATGGCGCAGGACTGTATTCCAACTGTCCCCCAAGCGCTGCATGTCAACCGAAGATCTCAGCCGACACACAAAAGAGACGTTGAATGCCGTGGTGACACTGCCAGTCTCGTATTTGGCGCACCACTCGGCCTCCATCCGAGACACTCGGTTCTCCTGAGTTGGTGGAGGTGAATGAATGGCCTGCTGGGCCTGGCATGTGCGCAGCTCCTCTATCTGGGCAGCCAAATCGTGCAAAGTGAGTGCGCCAATGATTACAGTGAGTGGGATAGAAAATGAAAAGGCTTTGGACAGGCGACTGGCCAGCCTGAGCTGTAGCAAGGAGTTGCCGCCGATTGCGATGAAATTGGCGTCTGTAGTGATCTCCGATACCTTGACCCCCAGAACGTCCGACCAGATTTGCGCAACATGTTGCTCTGTGGCACTCATTTTCGGTGGGAGACCATTCGGGTTTCTCTCCTGCATCCCCTGCACGCTCTTCACGATTGCATTGTAGTCCAGTTTCCCTGCCGCCGTGATGGGAAATCGATCCACGGGAATAACGTCGCGCGGAACGGCGTGGATAGGCAGGACACTCGCCATGCGTCTCTTGCAGTCGGCACGAGAGAGACTACCTGGCTGGACCATCACGATAAGATCGTCCTCGTAGCGAGTCACCGCCGCTCCAGCAATGTCGGGCAGCTTTGCAATGCGCGTCTCAAGGTCATCTAGATCCAGTCGGAACCCGCGTAGTTTGACCTGACGGTCATTGCGACCAAGGCAAACCAGCTCGCCGGTTTCGGTCCAGTAGCCCAAGTCTCCAGTCGCATACATCTGCTCCCCAAGCCCACGACACACGCAATCGTCAAAGAAGCGCTCGGCCGTCAGCTGCGGCTGGCCGAGGTATCCGTTTGAGACCTGCACCCCCGCGAGATAGATTTGCCCGATCAGACCAGGTGGTGCCAGACGTCGCTGTCGATCCAGAATGTAGATCCGACTCGTGGGATTCGGTCGTCCGATGGTGACTTTCTCCCCCGGCATCAATCGCTTGATGGTGGCTCCGCAGGTAGCTTCAGTCGGGCCGTACATGTTGTATACCGCAGTTCTTGCGCTCCAATGGCCATTGATGGTTTGCGACACCTGCTCCCCGACGAGGTAGACTGCTCGCAGGTTGGGATAGTCGGCCGCATCCAAAGTGGCCGCCAGCGATGGGGTCAGAATGCACGTATCGACCTCGTGCAGGTGTGCAAACGGGTCCTTGGGCGCTGGCAATACCAAGGTCGCCCCGTAGCTCAATGCAGAGAAAATCTCGTGTATGCTCCCATCAAAGGAAACAGACATGATCTGGGCCACCTTGACGCCGGGCTGAGCAAGCAGCCGCACCTCTCGGTCTCGTTGAAAGGCAACCAGCCCTTGGTGTGTACAGAGGACTCCCTTGGGTTTGCCACTGGATCCCGAGGTAAAGCACAGATACGCGTTTGCCTCCGGACAGAGAGTGTGAGGCGAGTCAAATTCTCCGTCTTCGGATTGTCGCTGGAGAAGGTCCTCCACAGCCCAACAATACTTGCTTTGCTTCGGACGCCGTCTCGTATCGCTTGCTGGGCCGACCAGGTAGATATCCGCAGTGGAAGCGTCGAACATGGACGAGCGCAGCTCCGGGTCGAGCTTCGCGCTGAGCGGACAATACACCGCACCTGCCTTGAGAATGCCGTATATGGCGACAATCCAGTTGAACGAAGGCTCTGCGTGCACGCAAACAACATTGCCTCGTTTGACATACATGCCAAGGTGTGCTGCCACGCAGTTGCTCTTCTGATCGAGCTCGCGGTACGTCATCAAGCTGGGTCCCAAAGAGACAGCGCACAAGGTCGGACCGTCGCGAGCGGCGCGTTCCGTGAGGCTGACCAGATCCTCGTGTACTGATGCTCGTGTTGTAAGGCCGGAGAGACAGTTCCCGTACTGGAACAATGTTTGTCTGTCGGGCAATGATAACATCCCATCCAGACACATGTCAACCGAGTAGTGCTCATTCGTGAGTAGTCTAACAGCTCTGGCGAAATAGCTTCCGATGATGTTGATGTGTCGTTGCTCGTACTTGCGCGAGTACTGGATATGAATCGTACCATCGGTTTCAATGGTGATACTGAGAGTGATCCCACTGTTCATCCTCGACGATGGCGTAGACTGGGGCTGAGGAGCTAAAGTAGTAGATGTAGACATGTTGAACTGCAAGGCCAGGAGCGAGGAGAATTGGCGAGAGTAGCCATGCTCTGGCTCGCTCCAGTCAAAGGCCGACAGGGCAACGAGCTGCTGAAAGACTCTCTGGACGAACGAGACAGTATTTTCGTCCGCATCAACCCTGACAGCGATAGGTAGAGTATTCACCAAGGTTCCCACGACTTCGAGAATCCCGGCCACGGGCAGTGATCTACCCGACATCACTGCCCCAAAGACTATGTTGTCTGAATCACAGACTTTTGAGAGGACCAAGGCCCACGCGGCGTAATAAATGGAAGCCAGGGTGACGTGATGTTGATGTGCGTAATGGTCGAGCTGAGCCGACGAGGTCTCAACAGCAAACGTGGCCAGCCCATTCCAGAAGGTGTTGTCTTTGTCCGAATCGTGACAGCCGTACAGCTGCAGCTCACCAGTGGCGCTATCCAGTGCAGCCTTCTGCGAACGCCAGTAGGCCCTGGCGTCGTCCGCTCGCTGCTCCATCAGCATATTTCTTTCCCGTACCACGGCGGAAAAGCAAGGCCCAGGTTCCACAGGTAACCCGGCCATGCAGCGTGTAACCTTATCCAGTAGGAGTGTCATAGAGAGGCCGTCCACAAATGCGTGATGGACATGCCATAGGAGACAGGCCTTCCGGTCTCCAGCCAATGTGATTGCTCGAAACTCAAAGTCCACGTCGGTAAAGCGAGGCTTTGCCATTAGCGCGGCGGTAAACGTGGCCTGGTCGTTGACGATAATATCTCTCCACTTGATTGAAGTGGAATCGGAGTCGGTAAGATAGCCTGTTCCGTCTTCAAGCGTGAAGGCTTTTGTGAAGATCTCCTCTGATTCGAGAACATGTTGCCAGGCAGCCCTCAGTCCTGAAAGTTCCGCAACGTTGCACATTTGATGGTATGCCAGAATGTTGTTGCCGGGGCATGCGTAACTACCGCGGATGAGGGAGAGTTGCATCTCTGGGATTGGAACACGGAGGGTGTTTACAGCAGCGGTCGTTATTGTTGTGTCCACCGTTGGAGATGGAAGGGATTCATCAGAGGGTAAAGATGGTGTGATGGCATCGACCGTGATGTTGACGAAGGAGTCTTTGGGGATGTCGTGGCTTGAGTGGCTGATTCCATCTTGATCCTCGTGGCTGGAAGTCGCAGCCAGAGGATAACGGGATATGATATCGAGAAGCGGACGGTTTTCCAAAAGCTCACCGACGGTCAGAGTGTATCCTAACCGCCTGCATGCAGCCACAAGTCGAAGTGCGGCGAGGGAATGACCTCCTAGGCCTGTGAAGCTTAGTGAATAGTCGAGCTGGGCCACGGAGAGTCGTAACTCTCGGGCAAATTCAGCTAGGATCTTGCTCTGCATGGTTGGTAGATCGGAGGGGCACCCAGTTCTGTGGACACACGTGTGGTAGAGAAAATGACATATATCGCAATATGGTGAAATTATGGCAATATGCTTCTGTCCGCCGTTGCTACTGACCTTGAAAGCATGTCCATTCGGCATTGACGTATAGGACAGGCTGAAAGTATCTTGCATACCGTCGGACACTGCGACAGGGACGAAAGACGCTGCAAATAGGACTCCGGCCCGGTTCGAAGGCCCGCGACGGTGCAGTGCTCTGTCCCAGTGTGAGGCGAGCAACCCCACCCCTGATATGCTAATACTGTCATGGTAACTAGGCTTCAATTACTGGACGATCCTTGCAGTCATCTTGAACCTTCCACAGGGACTCCCACGACTATAGTCCTGGGTATGATAGGATAGTACGGCGCTTAGTCTGGAATGACGGGGGATTGATGAGCCTTGGTGCGCTTTATGTGATCGTACATAGATTTGGGACAATTGTACAGATGATGTCGTAGCGATTCGCTCGCCAACTCAGTTAGCCTCGAAGGGTTGTGGCTAGGCCTGTTTCTCATGCATACATATGTACTTGTATTCTTTAGAGAACTTCAAGTCATACGAAAAATCAACATGGGCTCCATTTCGTACAACCACTTACGTACATCAAGCTGTTTCGCTAATCCATGACATTGGGCGAGGAGACGATATATGCAGGTATGAGACACACCTGAAACGCAGCTAGCTACGCAATGAACTACAGGCATTCTGCAAAGTACAATTATATCACCCCGAATGTTTGTCAATCCATTCCACAGTTGGTTACCACGTTCATGTGCCGTCCGCGGTGACCAAATTCGACAAAACGCAGGACTTGGGAGTACACGAGTCAGAAAAGACATTTGTTCTAAAGGTCATTCCAATGTTTAAATCCGTATTCTGAGGGTATGGATGGCCAACTGTGAGCAGTGGTGGCCATGGCATTGAAGCATGCTGCTCATCTATCGTAGGCACATATCTAACTTCCTTCTCCTTACCTCGCCTTCAACAGAACCATCTTCTCGGTATCTGGAACAATCGCCAAACCAAAGTGCTGCTGTTTGGGCATCTCCACGCCCTCGGGCAGCTTAGTGTCATAATTGAGTAGGAGATGGGCAAGAACCACCTTCATCTGACTGCTCGCAAAGTGCCGGCCCGGACATGCCCACAGTCCATGACCAAAATTGATATTATCGGTGCCGGTTGTGGCGTGCTGGTATTTGAATGTGTTTCCGGGCTGCTCACGCAGCTTTGAGAAGCGGAAGCCGTCGAAGGCAGAGGGGTTGGGCCAGAGGGTGGGATCGTGGTTTATAGTGTGTGCTCGAACCATCACTCGCATACCGCATGGGATGGTGTGGCCACTGGGGAGCTTGAGGCCTCCTGGGCTTGTCACGATTCGAGGCATGTTTGCTGGGGGAGAACTCGCAGTTAGCTATTGCTGGGTGAGTAGACGGCGAGAGTAAAAGCTTACCGAGTGAAGGAGGGCTCAGCCGTTGCGACTCTCGGATGAAGCTGTCCAGCTTCTTCAGCTTCTGGATATTTTCTTTGTTGATTCGCTCGCCCTTGAGTACCTCCTGCAGCTCCGCACGTAGTGGCTCAATATGCTCCGGGTAGCTGGCCAGGTCAAAGAGGAGGTATGTGAGGGCGTTGGACAGGTTGTAGATGGAGGCAAACGTCGCCAGAAGCTGATCGCGCGCGAGTTGCTTCGCCGTTGGGCTATCCGGATATCGTTGTCGGAACCAGCGCAGCATGTCTCCTCCTGGTTCACCTCCGCTGCTCTGGGTTTCTGGATGATCGAGCAATGGCTTCAGTCGATTCTCTGTCATGCGGCGCTGGTTCTTCAAGGATCGGACCTGGGGAAGGAAGGGAGCCACAAAGGGACGAATCACCCAGGGAATCATGCGCAGGATGAGCCAAGCTCGAGTCACATCTTGTGTATAATTTACCGTGGACCGGACCCAGGTCTCGTCGCGACTCAGCGGCAAACCCACAAAGGCTCGTCCCGACATAAGCGATGCAATGCGCGACATGGAAGCTCGGGGTTGGAATGCGGCCCAGTCGCTGGGGCGGCCAAAGTTCTCCTCGACTGCATACTTGACTTCGGCTACAAAGGAGGCCATCACAGTCGGGGTGTTTCGAGTGAGGTCATATCGCATCGCTTCGTCGAATTCGGGGGCCTTTGTGCCCATGTATGTGTATTCGCCGAGGAACACATCGTGGTGATGTTTTCTAGTGCACGTTTAGCTAGCAAGAACTGACGCATAAACCGAAAGTCACATACTTGATTGAGACGTGCTCCTCCGGTAGGGCTTTGATCAGGTCGATCCCTGATCGAGGCAGAATGACCAGCTCCATGCCCACCATGGACAGAATAAAGGCATCGTCGGGATATTGCGCATGGCCCTCTTCGATCGTCTTGAGCACGTCGGAGGTCACCTCAAACCTGGGCAAGTTCAAGGACTGCCTCCGAAAATGCGCAAGTAGGAACAAGGCAGTTCCAAGCCCAAACAAGAGGGCTGCAAGAGGCTGGTTCTCCATCCATGGCGTACGCAGGTATACCGACACCGAAGACAACGACATTGCAGCGCCAGCTACGGTTTGCAAATGATTACGCAAACGACTACAGCACACACTACAGTAGAAACCCCAGAAATAAGCATAATATTATTCATTCGTTACTGAAAGCTCCGTCCGGTCCGATGGGCTCAGTGGCCGATTGTTGGGGCCATTTCCAACACGGCCTTGACCGCCGGTCGCGCAAGCATTCTTTCGCTCCAGGCTTCGATATGAGGCCAGTCGTGGATATCGACACCGAGGAACTGGAACATCCAGGGCATGGCAAAGGGGAAGTAGGATAGATCGGCCAGAGTCGGGCGATCGGAGAGGGCGACGTAGTGCTGGCCGGGCAACGAGAGGCGCCTGTCGAGAATGTCCCACTGGTGCAGGCAGTTGGAGTGCAGCTTCTCGATGGTCCGCGGCAGTTGGACAGGCTCCTGGCGAGTAGGGTACCCTCGGAGGAAGTACAGCCAGTACTTTGCAGTGGGACTGGGTTTATCATGAGCCGAGACACTCCCATCGGGGAAAGGAACAGGAACTAGTAGGTAACTACCCTAGGGCTGCCGTCTGATGGGCGGTCCACGAGAGAACGGCCCCTTTTTCTGTGCCAGTGCGGCCAGTCCAGCTCTGGTCGTGGTCGAATCGGTCCGCAAGATACTGCAGGCAAGCTGTGCTCTCAAACACAACCACCTCTTCTTTGGTCTCGGGGTCCTGGTCCTTGAGCGAGGGCACCATGCGCTCGGGATGGATCCGATAGAACCACTCGTCCTTGGTGTCAATCACAGAAAGCACGTGGGGGACCTTGACCTCCCTTGCTAAGATGAGCGGCTTGATGTAGTTGATGTACGAGGTCTGGTCCGCTGTAACGGTCAGCGGGGATGCTACCGCGATGGATCTCGTCTCCACGAACCTTTGATCACGTAGAGAATGACGCGTCCGTCATAGTCGATGTCGCCTTGAATCACGGGGACCGGCTCTGTATCGTTGCGGGACTCCATGATCGATACTGGTTGATTGATGGAAACCGTGGTTATTTGCATTGTCGGGCTATTCTACTGTACCAACTATTTATTTGTATCTTCACAAAGTCAGATCAGACCGGTTTCATCTCAATGGCACAGGGCCATGCTCCCCTCAGAGTCCGGACCTTCCGGATCTCCCATCCAGTGCGGCCGGCGAGCGAGCGCCATTGCGCCTCAGTTCGCTCCTGTCCATCCGCACTGACCATCATAGTGAGGTCCCCATACCGTGAGAGTCGGCGACTGCGTCCATCTGCCAGAATAGACTCCATAACTACGAGGCGGCTGTCGGGGGTTGCCTGGATAGCTCTGCGAATGT
Source organism: Aspergillus puulaauensis (assembly GCF_016861865.1). Lineage (NCBI taxonomy): Eukaryota > Fungi > Ascomycota > Eurotiomycetes > Eurotiales > Aspergillaceae > Aspergillus > Aspergillus puulaauensis. The sequence goes on along the minus strand of NC_054862.1, from coordinate 3,534,742 downwards.
TCTGCAGTACGATTGTAGTCTTCTCATCGTCCCAGTCGTGCAGGCACCATTTCATCGTGTAGAACTCAAAGGTCGGAATGCTCTTCAAAAAGTCCCCCGCGATCAAGTTGTCATCTGGCACCCGCTCGCCAACATCTGCATACTTTCCATCTCGGAACAGCGGCCGAGCATGCTCAATGACCTTGGGCGTATCGAGTAGTGCGGCGCGCATGCCAGGATGTCTGCGCAGTATCAGCGCAATCAATGCACCTTCACCCCCTCCGATATCGAGGAAGCTCTTGTCGCCAAACTCCTCCCAAGGATAGTCGGCCAGGATACCAGGAGCCTGCGCGGTAGCTCCACCTCCAAGTGTCCGATGTAATCGTGGTAGCCACCCACGGCGCGTGAAGTAGTCAAACATGTTCTCGTCGGTATCGAAGTTGATCTGTGCCGGGGTGCGCACCGTGCCCTGCTTGAGCGAGGCCGGAATTCCCTTTGCCATGTCGTAGAACTCATTGGCGTACAGATCAACCCAGTTGTGCCATTGAGTCCAATGATCCGTTCTCAGCATCTCAGAGGTCGGGTTGTTGCTGTACGTGTCGGCGTCCGGGGAGTAAGCGAAGATTCCGTTGTTGTGCAGCATTCGAAGAACCTGGCGCAGCCGGTCCTCTCTGGCCCCTGACAACCGGGCCAGTTTTGCCAAATGCTGAGGCCCATTCACGAGGAGATCTGGAATGTGGAGTTCAACAGCTGCGCAAAGGCATTTGGAGTTGAGATAGCCTGGACAGCATTAGCTCGTCTTTTTCCCTCAAGCCAGGGTCGTGGCTGCTTACCCAGGAAATGGTCGGCGAGCACTAGGGACGATGGCTCCAACAGCTGCTCGACCTGATGCAGGAGGTCGCATGTTTGCGCTGCCAGCTCACTCAGGACAGCATCGGGCAGTTTCCCTTCGCGGTGGTCGTGCAGGGCAGCGAGACGTTCCGAGTTCAACGGACCTTCTAGCTGCGAAGCTGCCTCCTTCAGCGAGGCCGATAAAATTGAGAGAGTCGCTTCCATTTTGCTATTCGACAGAACTACACTGGACAATGTCATAGACACAGGCGGCGTCGACCGACTTAAACGTTGTCTCGTCGGGCCGGAACAAGACCCTCAAGAACCGCCAAACCCTCCTCTTCCAGGTCGGGCCGGTCATATAAACAAGTACTTCTTTGATCTGCCGTTTTGCACCGTCTGGTGACTCAGTAGAGCACATCAGCCAAGACTTGGCCAGCGGTGTGCTGCTGGGTGACTCCGTACGACAAATATATATACTTCACTAAAGAAATCATCGCGTAACAACATTCTATACCACGCATACTAACTCTTCCGACGGTTTGTCGGCTTCCTATTTATTATTTGCCAAACATTGGTCCAGAATTGCCAGTGCCTTCTTCAGCTGCTCGGATAGCAAAGAGAACGTCAGCCTATACCAGCCCCCGTGTTCCTGACCAATATGATAAGCTTGACCGGGACTGATAATGAGCCCTTGTTGCCTTACTCTCCGTACAAATTCGGCTTCCTCCTTTGCAGTAGCCTCGGGCTTCAAGCGCGCGAAGACGAATAGCCCTGCGATTGCTGGTACGTACTGTATGTTGTGCGCCTCGAGAACCTGGGTCATCGCCTTGTAAGAGTCGGCAAGTCGTTTTTTATTCATGGCGACAAGGTCCGACAGCGTCGGAGAGGTTAAGAGTGCGGCTGCACAGAGGGTAGTCAAGGCGGATACTTCGGTGCTCGTGGGCAGGCGGAGGGCAAGGATCAGATCTGGATTCGCCTGCGAGACTACACATCCCTGATGCGACGTCGATAATTAGATGAGCATTTGGGAATGTCGACGAACGAAACTAGACGGTACCAAACGAAGTCCACTGCATCCAAAGTCCTTGCTCAAGCTCCACACCATGTGCATGCGCGACTGATCGCATCCCAAGGAGGCTGGATCCAAGGTCAATATGGATTGGAAGGGCACACGGCTCTCGGCAGGCGTAGCAAAATAAGAGAGCGCATAAACCTCGTCGCAGATAAAATGCAGATCGCGTTCTCGGCAGAATTCTGCACAGCGCTGGAGTACGTCGGTATCATAGCATTGGCCAAGGGGGTTTCCAGGGTTGGTCAGGACGAGGGCGCGAGTTCGAAGAGGCGTTTCATCGTATGCTAGAGTCAACGATGCTAAGATGGCGTCTGCATCGAACGCGCGCTCAATCTTGTCCAAGCGTGCGACGACGGGATGGACCTGTGCGTGGACTGCAAAATGAAAGTCGAAGCCATCTGCAGATATCTTAAGCCGTTTTTCTCTCGATGGGAAGAGCGACTTACTCCAGAAAGGAGCCGGCACGAGAACCCCCTCGCCCGCATCGCAGATCTGGCCCAGCAAGCCAGCCAGGGAACTCGATGAGCCGGGTGCAAGAGCAATTTGTGATGGCTCAACCGGATGATAAACCCCAAAGTATTCGTTAAAAAAGGCGGACAGCGCTCGCATCGTCTTTGTGTCTCCAAACTGACTGTCACTGTAGGACAGGTGCTTGAGCCGTTAGCCTACGTCGAATATCGCAGAAGGAGGGATATTTACCTCCGCGGCTAGATTGTTCTTGATCACATCCTGAAAGAGCGATACGAGCTCCGGCCGGATTGACCAATTTTCTGCTATCGATAGATCGATTGGTGATTCGACACGGCGCCGTTTCGGGGGCGATTGCTGTGTGGAAGACAAGCCAAAGCCTTTTAGCCCGTCCAACCTTGCTACAGAGCGCTTAGATTGGATAGTCCTTTGTGCCATGGTCGGTGTTGTGCAGTACGCAGCTGGATGGCTACGAGAGAAGAGTTTGCCCTCCATATAAACTGCCGGACAATGGGCCGCTTCGGTCTCCATCAGGGAGCCGGGGACGCCCACACTCGCGAGGCTTAGGGCTTTGACTATTTATGGTCTGAAGGGGCCTTTCCCCCATGTAGATACCCAGAACATATGCAATGGAAGAACCTCAGGATGGAAGTCAAGTGGACGCCAGCAAGGCGATATGGTATTTCGCATATGGCTCAAATATCCGGTCGTCTGTGATGAAGGGGCGTGCAATCACCCCTCTCAGGGCCCAACCCGTCGTCGTGCCATCACACATCCTCTGCTTCGACATTTTCGGTATTCCCTATGCGGAACCCGCGTTCGCCAGTATTACAACACTGCCGTCAGATCTGGCGGCTGGCGGCTCACAGGAACAGGCTATCCCGCCAGTGCATGGGGTGGCATACCTGCTTACGGCTGATGATTATCGACGCTTGGTGCTTACTGAAGGCGCTGGAGTGGGTTACAATGAAATCAGCGTACGCGCCAGAATATTGAGCCTGGACCCTGACGAGGGTGAGGAGATTATGGCTTATACACTGCAAGCTAAATATCCGTGGCGACCCAATCGAGCCCCCAGCATGAGATATATGGTGAGTAGCCTCTTGCACCGCCTAGTGCCTTCACTGACGAGAATAGGGGCTGATAGTAGATGGAGCGAACGAGTTCAGCCTTCCCGACACCTACAAGACATACCTTCAGTCCCTGCCAGTGTATGTTCCGCTGCCAACGTATCGGTCCCAAGCCGGGGCCTGGTGCTTCCTCACCTTCTGGAGGAGAGCGATCCGTCTTCTGGCTCGCCTGACACAAGTCAGCACGAATGAAAGGGGACATTGTCCGAGATGGCTAGGGGGTGTGATAGTTGGCGTGTATCGTTGTATGTGGGGATGGCACGACTATGTGCACTCGGTGATCTGGACTCCGGGGGATGGAGTCGCGTTCGGTCCGCAATGCTAGGTAGTCCGAAAAATCAAGCCTGGTATATCTGCGCATAGTCTCCCTTCGTCAATTGCCGCTATAGGAACTCGGAACTACACAAGATGACTGAATCGGACCAGACGCTTCTGCAGGTACAGCGGCTGCTGCATCGAGTACCGTTAATCGGTAAGACCTGCCCGGCCGTGCCAACCAGCAGACATTGAATATAGACCCTCTAGATGGACACAACGACTTTCCGTTCATGCTACGCGGCTTGCACTCAAACCAACTCGACCAGGGCCAGTTGGATAACTTCCCCATCGGTCAAACGGACATTGCTCGCCTGCGACGGGGCATGGTGGGCGGGCAGTTCTGGAGCGCATATGTGCCATGGTAAGACTGTTCTACCCAGCCTTGCGCCTATACACCGAGGACCTAACGCCATATATAGCTCAAAAGAACCGGAATTAGCGCTCGATGACCCATACCTCGAATGCCTCCGCCAAACGCTTCAGCAAATCGATGCCATTCACCGGATGATCGAACGATACCCGAAAGTGTTTGGTCTCGCCCAGAGCACCCAAGATGTTTGGGAAATGTTTCGATCAGGGCGTATAGCCAGCCTTATTGCGATTGAAGGTTTGCACCAGATTGCAAACAGTCCTGGAGCCCTGAGGATGCTGCATCGACTCGGAGTGCGGTACGCCACCTTGACTCACACCAGAAACAACCAGTACTACGACTCGGCTGTGGGTAGCGAACACTCTGGGGACTATTCAGATGCTAACAGATCATAGACAGACGAGCCGCTCCACAATGGCTTGAGCCAGATTGGCAAGAAAATGATTCACGAGATGAACCGTGTCGGAATGTGAGAAGAATCATCCCATGCCTTCTGCCAACGAGGCTCCAGCAGCTAACGCCACGCTTTGATTCCAACAGGATGATAGACCTATCCCACACGAGCACATCCACTCAACAAGCCGTCCTAGAGGTCTCGAAAGCTCCTGTAATATTCTCCCATTCTGCCTGGTACGTTCACCTTCACATCATGATGGTCGTCCAGGCTAACCAGATAACCAGTGCCGCGCTTGTGTCACACCCGCGTAATGTCACAGATGAGGTACTACGCATGCTGGAGAAGAATGGCGGTGTTATCATGATATGCTTCCTGCGAGAGTTGGTGGATCCGACCGGAGGTGAACAGGCCACCTGCTCGCAGGTTGTCGATCACATCCTACACGCGGCCAAACGGATTGGCTATGACCATGTGGGGATAGGATCTGATTTTGATGGGATGTTACAAGGGCCGAAAGAGCTAGATGATGTGTCTGCATTCCCACAGCTCGTGGCCCAGCTGTTACAGCGAGGAGTAGCCGAGTCTAATGTTGAGAAAGTCGTCGGCCTTAACATCCTTCGAATCATGAAGGAGGTGGAGGATGTGGCTTTCCAGGAACAGAATTTCAACACCACGGACCATCTCTGCGATGAGATCAGGCCGATGTGGACGGCCGAACAGAGAGAGATGTTACACCTCCAGGGAAGAAAACGAGGGCTTGCATAAGTCAACCAGGGAGGGTAGCTAGCATAGATCGCAATATACCCCCTATTTGCACTCGGGCCGTACTGGAGCTGAACCGCATAATGCGGGCCGGTTATCGGACCGGGATAGACGTCTCAGTAGTGCTGCTCGATATGCCGTGTCTGGACCCCCATCGGAGGGAGGGCTATGAAGTATGAATGCTGGCGTAGGCTGTGGTCTTGTGCTAATGACCACAACGCCGACTGAAAATGGAAATAGGTCAGAACATCAGCGCGCGAGTGTCACCGCATGGTTTGCCAAACCTCGCAGATCTTGGACACAGCGTCTGGGGTCTGCTTGGGCTATTGGCAGCATACGCAATATGGGCATATCTACCCAGAGCGAAGCTGGGGAAGAGGCTCAATGCCGTGATATCCAAAATCCTGGATGTAAGTTGCAGGTGCCAGCCGCACGAACTATCACCACTCACCAGTATAGTTCTACTTGACGCGACGGTATCCAATTCACCACCTGGAGACGGGCAAGACTCTTCCTGGGCGGCCTTATCAATGGCCGAACGGACAGGGCGATGTCGATAAATTCATAGATGGGATTGAGAACCGGGCCACATGGGCAAAGGACCATGGGCAAATCTACCGGGTCTGGGCTGGAATGAAGCCAGAGATGTAGGCTGCCAACATATCATATACCTTGCTTCCCTCGTGGCCAGGACACTAACTGCCCCGTTATCCCAGTGTCCTGCAGAAGCCAGAGCACGTCAAGCTTGTCTTCCGCGACTCCGACCGGCACTCCAAGGCCGTCAACAACGACTCGGGCCATCTGATGGGTGAGGTGCTAGGTCAATGTCTGGGCCTGATCAGCGGCGCAAACTGGCGGACACTGCGCGCAGTGAGCGAGCCAGCGTTTGCCCACAGCACGGCCGCCAACTACCTCGGCCTCATCCACCGGCGTGTGGGCAGCTATCTCGATCAATGCTCCTCCATCCGAGCCGGATTGATCGATCCTGTCGCAGATTTCAAATTTCTGCCCTTTTTCGTCATCGCAGACCTTCTGTACGGCGAGGTGACAAGCCAAATGGAGGAGGCTCTACGTGACATGGCCCCTATCCGAGAACGTCTGTTCCAGCTGGTCATTAGGGGAGGAATTGCTCGCTTTTCATGGTCGAAATATCTCCCCACCGAGGCAGGCCGGGTGCTGAAGCAGTTTCAGTCGCGATGGATCGCTTTCAATGAGACTGCTTATCGCCGCGCCCGTGCGCTGGAGGCAACCGACACCCCAGTCTATCAGTTGTTTTCAGCGGTGGAGCGAGGCGAGATCAGTGCGGACAACGCATCTCAAACGCTGGATGAGATGTTGTTTGCGAACCTGGACGTCACCATAGGCTCGTTGTCGTGGAACCCTGTGTTTCTGGCAGCACACCCCGACGTGCAGGACGAGCTGCACAGGAGTATTGCCCAAGCAGAACAAGAGGAAGGACCCGAGATGGCTGGCTATCTACAGAGGAGCTCAACCTGCCTCGCAACGTGCATCCTGGAATCAGCCCGTCTCAAGCCCCTGGCCGCATTTTCGGTCCCCCAAGCGGCGCCAACAGAGCGCGTCCTGGATGGCTATCTGGTCACGGCCGGGACCAGCTTCATAGTCGATGCGTACGCCTTGAACGTTGAGCACGAGTTCTGGGGCGTAGATCGCCGCGAGTATCGACCGTCTCGGTTCTTACACCTCAACGTGTCCGAGACTAGGTATCACCTCTGGCGGTTCGGATTTGGGCCCCGTCAGTGTCTTGGAAAGTATGTGGCGGATCTGATAATCCGCACATTCCTCGCACATCTGGTGCGCAATTGGAGGCTGGAGTTTCAAAAGGGCGAGGGCACCGATTCGAGGAACTGGCAGCGCGACTTGGACGCTTGGATCACCCATCCCAAGGTGAACCTCATCGTAAAACCGCGGTAGTCTTCCAGATACAGAGCAAGAATACAGATCGTAGTACTGTGACATCCGATTGGCTCGCCTTTATCGGTGCGATGCAAAGCTGCAACAAGCCCAAGGGTCCGACGCTCCAAGGTCCTCAATGATCGCCTTCCTGAGTAGCGAGTAGCACAGTTTACTATAGGCGGTTCGAGCTCTTCGCAGACCGAACCATTTACATCAAGTCAATATCAAACCTCATCTCGTTCTACACCTCGCGTCGAGCTTCTCCTTGGTTACAACACCCTCGTCATGGCGACAGTCCAGGAAACGCAGGATGCCCCCGAAAAGCACCCATACCCCAAGGACGTCTCGCCTGAGGCTCCAGTGGGTGTCGACGCCAAAGACAGCCCCTCTGCTGCGGTAGAGAGCGAGCCCAAGTTGACTGGACTCCGGCTGGCAGCAGTGTTTACCGTTCTGTGCCTTGCAGTTTTCCTGGTTGCCCTGGTCAGTCAGAGCCACTTCCTCCACCGGACTAGGGGTTAACATCTGTTTAGGACAACACTATCATCGCGACGGCCATCCCCCGGATTACCGACGAGTTCCAGGCCCTTGAAGATGTGGGCTGGTACGGGTCATCCTACCTTCTCACGACCTGCATGTTCCAGCTCGTGTTTGGAAAGCTGTACGGATACTTTCCCATCAAGCTGGTGTTTCTGGCCGGCGTGGTAATCTTCGAGATTGGATCCGCCGTCTGTGGCGCGGCTCCAACGTCGGTTGCGTTGATTGTGGGCAGAGCGATTGCTGGATTGGGTGCATCGGGCATCTTCCAGGGAGCAATGGTGATTGTTGCGTACTCGGTTGATCCTCGACAGCGGCCCATGTGTATGTTCTTCTTTCCCACAGACAGTCTATCGCTAAACGGATGCGCTGCACAGATAACGGCATCTTTGGCTCCATCTATGGGATCTCATCGATCATTGGCCCTCTGCTCGGCGGCGCATTTACATCGCACGTTACGTGGCGATGGTGTTTCTATATCAACCTCCCCATCGGCGCCGTCGTCATTGTGATCCTCGCTGTCTTCCTGCAGATTCCCCCAATCATCCACTCCCAATCGGACCGCAAGACGTTGATCGAGCACATGGATCCCCTCGGCATTGTGGCTTTTCTTCCGGCCATTGTGTGCCTGTTGCTGGCCGTGCAGTGGGGAGGAACAACATACCCGTGGTCGAACGTCCGGATTATCGTCTTGTTCGTGTTGGCTAGGTTGCTCCTAGTCGCCTTCATTGCAATTCAGCTGACGCTGCAGGAGAACGCGATGGTTCCTCCCAGGATCCTTCGAATATTCCCGATCGCTTACTCGTCAGTCTTTATGATTGTGTTCTCAGGGGCTTACTTCACAATCGTTTACTACTTGCCCATCTGGTTCCAGGCTATCAAGAGTGCCTCTGCTGTCAGTTCTGGGATTATGTGTCTCCCAATGATGCTGTCGATGGTTATTTTCTCCTTCATCACCGGCGGGGGCGTGACTGCGACGGGCAAGCATCTCCCATTCTTTGTCGTAGCCACTGTATTATCGACAATCGGCGCAGGGCTGGTTACAACGTTTGCGACCGACACCGGCCATCCCAAGTGGATAGGGTACCAGGTTCTCGTCGGCGCCGGAGTGGGCATGGGCGTCCAGCTTCCGGTCATCACCGCGCAGGCTGTTCTCCCTGCACCAGACATACCCGTGGGGACCGCGGTTGTCACATTCTGCCAGACCTTCAGTGGAGCCATATTTGTCGCGGTCAGCCAGGCTTTGTTCGCCAATCGCCTTCGAAGTGGGATCCTGACCACAGTGCCGGGAGTCAGCCCGTCGATCGTTCAACAGATCGGAGCAACAAACTTGGACGCAGTCATTGACGCCGAGTACATGCCGGCTGTGCGCAAGGTGTACAACGAGGCCTTGGTCTCAACATGGTACCTCGCTGTTGCACTCTTTGGCGTTTCGGTTGGAGTCGTGGGGGGGATGGCGTGGAAAAGAAGGAAGCATGCTCGTGCGATGTAAGGGTAAGCAGTTATCTGACTCCAACTTGGCATGGAACTCGGTTATATGTAGACTTGACTGATATGTAAAATCTACTCATACCGGTGTTGGATTATTATGACTAATATACAAGAAGTATGGGCTTATATACATTATCTGGTTGTTGAGAATTATGTTAAGATAAAAGCCTCTGCTGACCCAATATGACGATGGGGTTTCCAACAACACATGGCCTGTTACCATCCAGGTGGTAGTATGCTAGATCCCATAGCTGGTAATCACGCGGCGCTCCCGAGGGTATCGTGGTTACCTGAAGCCGCCGCTCACATTAACAGAGAATAGAAAGTCAACTCTCCCTGCTCCTCTGGAACAGACCTACCAGCGTACCTCCCCAAGCACATCCTGTGCGTCAGGGTATTATTGGCTATATTCTCAGCACTGCAGGGGTTCGATGGCGAGCTGGATGAGTCAGCCCCCTGTCCAGATCTTTTGTTCGCTTCTTTGTTCTGCTCAAGTCAAGTCAGTTAGTTATTCAAATACCTTCCATCATGCGATTCTACGTTTGTGCTGCCCTGTTTGCGGGCATATGCGCTGCTTTCCAGACTGTCTTGACGTCGGTGCATGCACCACAATACTCAATTCGTGTACGCCGACAGAATGACTCGGTTTGTGCAGCTCGCTCGCCCCAATATACCGGATGGCTTGATGTAGGGCACAAGCATTTGTTCTTTTGGTACTTCGAGAGCCAGAACAACCCGCGTAGTGACCCGTTGACCCTGTAGTTGACTGGCGGGCCCGGCGACTCCAGTATGATCGGTCTCTTCGAGGAGATTGGGCCCTGCCGAATCAACGAGTTTGGAAATGGAACAGACTACAATCCCTGGGGCTGGTCGCGGAACTCGTCTCTGCTCTTCGTGGACCAGCCTGTGGATACTGGATTCTCCTATATCGACGACGGTTACGAACTGCCCAGCGACTCACAGGAGGCAGCAATTGACATGCACCGTTTTCTGCAGCTGTTTATCACGGAGTTTTTCCCTGAAAGGGAACATGTCCCTGTGCACCTGGCGGGCGAGTCCTAGGCGGTATAAAGAATCCCGAATCAGCTCTTCCTGCCCACTGCTGAGACACCCAGGGTCGCTATATTCCCTACTTAGGGGCTCAGATCATCAAGCAGAATCAGTTTTACCCCGATCAACCCCAAATCCGTCTAGAGTCCTGCTTGGTGGGTAATGGCTTCATGTCGCCAAAGGACACGACCTTTGGATACTGGGAAACGCTATGTACCACCAATCCAGGGGTACTGAAGCCCGTATTCAATGAGACCCGCTGCGATATCATGGCTGCAAATATGGAGCGGTGCATGGAGTTGTACGACATTTGTAACCGCAATCCAGATCCTGCAAACTGCCATGCTGCTGCGGAGGTCTGCTATGTTGGTGTCATCGGGTGGTATGATGACGAGGCGGGCAAGGGAGGGCGCAACAGGTTTGACAGTAAGTATACATGTCCTGATTCACTTCCTGCTCGTTGTAATTGGGTTTGACAGTCACGGCGCCGTGTGAAATCGACGAGATGTGCTATGTGGAAGCCGCACGCATCGAACAGTACCTGAATACGCCCCGGGTCTGGGAAGCCCTGCAGCCCCCGAAAGAGATCAAGGAATACAAATTCGTCTCCCAGCCTGTGATCGATGCTTTTGCCAAGACTGCTGATGGAATGACCTCGGTGTCGGACCTTGTGTCATTTCTCCTGGCCAACAACGTTCACTTCCTAGCCTACCAAGGGAATCTGGATCTTGCCTGCAACACCGCGGGAAATCTCCGCTGGGCGCATTCATTGCCCGGGAAGGGCCAGACAGCGTTTACCGCTAAGAAATTGCAACCTTGGGAGTCTGTCGTTGATGGAGAGAACGAGATCGTGGGTTATGCTAAGGAGGCCGTGGTTCAAGTCGGCCAGAGAGCATCGCGGTTTGCATTTGTGACGGTGGAGGGAGCTGGGCATTTGGTAAGTGTCGCTATTATTTTCTATTTCCAATAGTCGTTTCTGATCTAGTTGGGGCATCAGGTCCCTCAGGACCGACCGGACGTGGCACAGGATATGATGGTAAGATGGATTACCGGGGCAGCGTTTATATAGACCGGCCAGGGCAAGACTCGCATAAGATTCCACAACATTTAATATTTAACATTGTTTACGGGAGCCAGACTTGACTGCTCTTCTTAGATCGGCCCGACTGGACCCATAAATACGATATTATGATGGAATGACTCATCTTGGGCTTGAAATACGAGCGAAGATCCGTTTCGCCATTTGACTTTGATTAAAATCCTGAGAGTACTATACGCGAAGATGACGCCCAAATTTGTCCTCCCATCTTCTGCGAGCCTTCGACGAGTAGACAGATTCTGTCTGGTTGACTATAATGACGACGAAGTGCCGTTCTGGGACCTTCTTACGGCCATTCTTAGAAGCGAGCTGGCCCCGATCAAAGATATTCCCTCCCTTTTAGAGGCCCTTGAGATGATTGCGGTTACTCTGAGAGGAACAGCAGCTGGTGTGGACTTTTCCCTGCTTCAAGAGTTCATGTCTCGGCGCTATATTGACAACTGTGCCCCGAACTTCTTCCGTGATATCTGGCCTGTTGTGGTGGACCTGGCACTTGAAATGCCGAATCTGTTTCCAGAAGGGTTACTGCCATCGCTATCGTCCACTGGGATCACACAGATCGTCTTCTCACGCAAGCAGGTGGCTTGTCTGGTCATCCATCAATTCCTGTGCTCGTTGCCACCGCATCCCTGGTCTACAGAGTCCTTTGTTGATCTGAGTCCTTGGTATTCTATAGCCAGCAATGTTCACCGAGGCGCCGTGGATGCATACCTTACTGCGCTGTTCACTTACTTTGAACGAATAGTCAGTTACGCCAAGGAAAACACACAAACTGCCCACTTTGAAACAAACGAGTGGCCCATTACCTTTAGCATGCGAACAATGACAAATGAAGATATACATCGGATACAGGGTGATCAAGCCAAAGGAACCGTGCTATCGGCCACCCGTGTCGAGGTTGTTAACCTCCCAGAGTCGCAGACAACACCACGTTTGCTCGGGCTTTCCGATGGAGCATGCGTAATTGCTGCAAATAAATGCTTTGGATACGGCCCTTCGGGTACCCAGGAGGAGCTGCATGTGGGCGCTACTCCAGAGGCATATCCAGCTGTACTCCTGGCACCTCCGCTCTCCGACCAGCAGGTGTTGATCTGTCGGGGCGCTGAGGCAATGGTGTCCATCACTGGATATGGTCGTGATGCGAGGCTTGGTGATGTCCTCCAAGGGTCAGTCGCCAACTCTGATGGCATGAGGTGGAACAGTCGGACTATGTTGTTTATGGACGCACTCGAGCTGGACACCCTCCCAGTGGAAGGAGGCTGTCCTATCCCCGACATTTGCCCTTCACCTCGTCTATCTCGAGAGATGGTTCTGAAAGCATATAATGCATTCAGCAGTGACACCTACACTCACATAGTTAGTGGTCTCTGGGGTTGCGGCGCTTTTGGCGGGAACAAGTATATAAAGTGTATTCTGCAATGGTGTGCGGCAGCCCTGGCAGGAGTCCCGGAGCTGAGATTTATTTTTTCTACACCGGAGCAGCACAGATTTGGAAAGGAACTTGCTCAGTTGTCAACGGAGCTACGTGTCGATCGTGCGTCGGTCCATCGAATGGTCGATATATTGGTGGACCTGAAAGACGCGGCCCATGCTGTTGGACCCGAGGGCGTCTTTAGATATATCAAGGAGAGGATCTCTCAGTAGTAAGCTGGTTAAAGAGACTTCCATATAATTAAACTACCTTTCCACGACTGGAAGGGAACTCTTGATAGACTACAGTTAGTCCTGCTGCACTTCTTGTAACGTTATGAGGAGCCTGTACCAGATTGCCTATTCAGAGATCTGGTGAAACAGAGTGACTATATAAACTGTAGAAAGAAATACACAAAATATTGAACAAGTAAAATAAAACACGCCGAAATTCATAATACATAACAGGGCCAAACTGTGAACACTCATGCGCCCAAGGGAATGTCATATCCAGTCTCATATCTTGCCATTTGCTCTGCCTTCTGCGCCTGCTCCATCTGCCTCTTTTGCAGAGCCCGAGCCTTGGAGATCATTCTATGTGCGGAGATGACATCGAGAAGAAGTCCCAGCGGGTTCAAGTAGGCGGCCCAGGCGTGCAGCCCCAGCCAGCCACCCTGATAACGTCTCTGGGATTCACTCACCAAGGCCTCCTCGTCGTGGTCTGACTCGAGGGCCTGGTACGCGCGCGGCTGCAGGGTCACGGTCCGAGCAGCGTTGGAAATTTCGTAAGGCTTTGTCCGGTAGGCGTAGAGGACCAGGAAGCAGAGCGGAACCATCTGTACGCAGATGACCATCTCTGGCAGGCCTATTAGGACGTCGACGTAGGTCAATGTGTCATTTACCTGGAGCGCATTGACGCCCTGCAAGATGAGGAAGAGGATCTTTTCCAATATGACCAGCCCTACGATCAGCTTGAATGCCAGCAACTTGGTAAGCGGGTGGTTCTCTTTCATGTAACCTTTCATGTTCACGTAGAACTGAATGATGGCGTTGACGGCTACTGATGTCGACAGAGATGTGGCAACCGTGATCTATAACCTATGTCAGCTTTCCATAGACATATTGGGAAGGGAAGTTCATACCCAAACGTGAGCAAAGTGTGGTTCATTGCTTCCAAGGCAGTACCTATGCAGCAACTGGGTCACCACCTGGGCAACTGCTGTAATCCAGGTGATGATGGGATACTGGAGGACAGACCACCAGGTCAACTATATAGAAGATTCAGTTAGATATCGAGCAGTGTGCATTCCAGCCGCCACAGCACGTACGCTTAAAAATGCCAGACCATTTCTCTTTTTCTTTGGTTGCCACTGTCTCTTGGTCTCGAGCGAACAGAAGAACGCTACTTTGTCCTGGTCCGTGGGAGCCAGAAAGTCGCAAAGCAGCATCAGGAAAGCGTATAGAGCAATGCCCTGGAACACTTCGGTGAACCCTTGTAGGTAGATGTAGGAGTTGGGAACGCAGATCGAGATGAAGGATAGGACTTGGTAGGAGGGGATCATGTTGACGATTCGCATTATTCTGTATAGAGACATACTTGTTAGTCTTGCAACGCCGTCAGCCCGGCTGGTGGACTCACTTGATTTGTTGCTCAGGGTTGCTCATGCGCGTCGCATGTCGTCCCATAAGACCAAAGGTCAAAAGCAGCACTATCGCGGTGCAGGCGCCGGATACAATCATGTTGAAATGGTAGAAAGACAGACTCCCCACAAATGGCGCGCCGCCCGCTATTGACATGATTAAATGGCGTGAGAGGTGCACAGCAATGATCGCTCACCATTTTCAATGTGGTCAGGTAAAGGGCAGCCGTAGCTCCCCACGGACGCGTCTCTTGGGCTTAGCAAGGCCATTTTGAGCAGTTGTGCAAGCCGGTGGGTGTGGGTGAAATGAATGGGGAGGATGAGGGAGATCCCTACGGTGACACCTTGTCTATTTATGCAAGCACCAACCGCGCAATCGACGATTCCTTGGCCACGGTGGATTCCCTTCTGGGTTTGGGTTGCTTGACTTTCAGCCCTGGGAGGCTTGGTAATGCTTAGCCCCCTGATACCCACCTGGAGGACAGAGCGCAGCAGGATCGTCGTGAAAGAGACTCCGCTGTGTGTGCCTTATTGGGCGGCGATAGCGTAATTGTGTGACGCGGAAATTAACGCGGAATATACATTTACATGCAGAGGACAAGTCATTCCCAGTTGCATCTCTTAATCACGTCCACTACTTCATTGCCTCTTGCAATTATCAAGCTTCTGCAACGAAGGATTATGGGCTACTTAGGGTGACTTTCACGGCTTCTGATTCCGTCTTGAGTCCGTGGGCATAGCATGCCAAGGTCAACCGCCTACTTTTCCTGTTGCGTAGAAAGCGTCTGTAGATAAATCTAATACTTGAAGTGGATATTCTGTTGTATCATCGGCTCGGCAGCCAAAAACAGAACCCCATAGCATTCACTGCTTGAAAGTCAGATCAGACACTGCCCAAGGACCACAAGGAACCTTTTCTGTCCATTCCCCTCGAGGTGGCCTCCAAAGAAGCAGAATCCCAGGCGGCTTGCACTCGTGCACCAACCGCAGCCATTCATCGCTTGGATTTGGTTTATCAAAATCAACATGCAACCCCAGCACGCGCCGATACCCATACTCCTCATACAGCCAGCGTCCTATCGGGCTGCCTTCAATGAAACTCTCGTAGCCCAGGGGATCAACTATTGCGTGTCCCCACTCCATAAGCAGTCGCCCAACGCCGCATCGCCGATACTTCGGGTGGACGCCCATGGCATTGACACCGGCATGTGGCCGCTGGAACCAAGACTGTCGTGGGAAAAACGCCTGGGAGAGCATACACTCTGCGTACTCGGCACGCTCAGTCCCTTCAGGATACCAGGTGCACTTGACAGGCTGTGGTCCTTTCGGAAAAGGGTTCTGGTGGAAAATAAACCACTCACAGCCCCCCGCCACTTCGCCGGTTGCTTTATCGATCACGTATATCAGGTGCGAGTATGGGTTTGCCTGGCTCATATTCCAGCGGATTTCGGCGTCCAGGGCCTTATCTCGGGCGCGATCTTCTGCAGTATGGCCGCTTACTGGGTGGACAGCCGTGAAAACAGGGCTATAGATAAGTTAGACCTGTCGGAGAGTCACGTACTAGAGGAAGCTGGCTTGGGCCTACTTGTATGGATTGAAATTCGCCGCCCATAGGACATCGACAAGGCGAGAGTACTCCTCTTTGGTTGGAACAACCCTGACCTCGAACGGGGATTGAGCCATGTTGGACATTGTTAGATCAACGAGGCGAGAGGACGGACAGGCACTTATCATGGCCGGAGTGCTAGCTGCGTAAGCCTTGGGGTCAGATTGACACTCAGAGATAGTGGCGCAGCAGACTAAGCTATGCATAGTCTTCGCTCCTTGGACTGGCTCTGTTCTTTGCCTGGCTGACGGGACTTTGCGCTGTCGACAACTGACCTCCCCCGGAGCCAGCCACCTCACTCGCACCGGTGGAGGGCTACCGTATCCAGGGCAATCGATCCCCGATTTTTCACACCGTCTGCATCCGGGGGCTTGGAAATCACAGACTAATCGACGCCGGAGGCATTCCCAACAATGCTGCTTACGGGCTTCCACCATCTGAGCGACTGGACTTTGCAACAGGCGTGTTTGGTACGTGTTTGGTACGTGTCCGGCAACTTACACCGGTCGGAGCAAGGAGCCAGTATCAGCTCATATAAAACCTCCAGCCCGTCAGCTTAACAGAAGTCTCCATTTGGACGGTTCATTGGGTTGGCCCGATCAGCACGGAAACGTCGACTGTCTGGTGTGGAACAGGCCCTCTGATCGACACATATACTTTTGCTCTATTGGACCGGCCAGTGCCCGCTAAAAGTCTTGGGCATCTGGATTTCCTGATGGGTCTTAGTCTCGTCTTTTAGCCCATGCAGCAGCAACAGAACGGTGGAAACGATCGTCGTGCTGCTGGGCCACGCGCATTTATGCGGAAATAAACCTCATCGCCGTCACTGCGCAACATGTCGCGGGCAAGGTAGGGCAGATTTACGGGAGGTTTGATAGCGGATCCTAGTATTACAGCTTCAAGAATATAAGGATGGCAAGACGCAGGTGGCCACTTTTCGAGATCAAAGGGAGCAAACAAACCAATTTAGACTGTTTATAGACCCCATTCTGATCATCCCCTCAAAAGCCTTTCATCATGCTTAGAGCCAGGAGAGAGGCCCGACTAGGAGCCTCTGAGCAATATCCTCGCTCGTTGGAAAATCGAGCTATGTCGCTGTCGTTTGATAACATAGAGGAAGCGAGTATGCCTGGGGGGTTTTGGAAGAAGTGGAGTGCAAAGGCGGCTAGTAAGGCTGAACAAAAGCAGATTGAGAAGATGATGAAGGGTCAGGATAAACAAGACCAGAGATCGCGAAGAAGAGCAGGCCGGGGGAGCTCAAGGAGGCAGAACAGACAGGAAGGGAAGAAGGCGAAGGAGGTCCACAAGATCCTGTGGATTGTGATCACTACACATGAATGACGTACTGGAGGCGATGACGAGTGGGATTCGGAATCAGAGAGCCACAAGCATTAAACTGCATTTTTATTTTATTTTATTGAGCTGTAACCTTGGCTATTCTCTATTGACTGACGAAAGACGGCCAACTTCCCGGTATATGGATACTCACAGAACAAGGCATAATTCTTCCGCAGCAGGAAGTTGTTCAAAGGGCGCTCAAGATGATACGAACCCCCAGGCAAGATCTCAACGTGGCCTACGTATTGAATTCAGCTGCATTGCCGTTGATGATGTCTATTCTGCGCAGCCCCGGCCACTGTTGCTACAAGTGCTGGACGGTAGGAAATGGGAACTAGGATCTGCAAGCAAAGTTGGTAGAATACACCGCGACAAAGATTCAGGGGGCTGTGCTATAACACCCACAGTCATGGCTTGCAGTAGTCTAAGGCTTAGCTGGCTATCGACATTGCCACATGGCTGACCAGAATGATACGGCCATCCATCGTGCGAGGAATTTGCGCAGTGGACTGATATGAACTTGCGTATACCTTATACAATGGTATTAGACATATAACCTAACACAGCCCCAGTACAATGTCCGTGGTTCTCTTCAATCAATTTCCGCTTCCGCTTCCGCTTCTTACAGTTGAGCTGACACTCGAATGGCATCGGAGGGTAAAGCAGCAATATGGAAACGATATAAATACGCCCCGTCGTTCTTTGACCAACAATCAGCAAACACTCAACTAATATTCGCTGACCATGCTTCTCCAAAGCCTCCTTCTCCTGGCTGGAGCCCAGTCCGTCTTCGCCAAATGCAAATGTGTACGTTATTCTACACCCATGGATTCTGATACCTCTAACTGAGGGCGAGATAGACCCCGGTGGACGATTGCTGGCCGTCAGCTTCGAAATGGAGCTCCCTCAACTCGACAGTGCAAGGAAAGCTTGTTCAAAACGAGCCTCTCGCCAAACCATGCTACCACGGCCCTGCCTACAGCGCAACGGAATGTCAACGTATTGCTTCCAATTGGACAAACGAATATTGGATTCCAGAATCCCCAATCGGGTACAGCTATCCTCTTGTTGATACATGCCCCCCGATCAATGCTTCGGTAGCCGCGTATCCATCGTGCGAGCTGGGCACTTCTCCTTCCTACTCCATCAAGGCCACCAATGCGGACGACGTCGCTGCTGGGATAAAGTTTGCGAAAGACAATAACGTCCGACTCGTGGTCAAGAATACTGGACATGACATTTCACAGCGGTAAGCCGTCTGCTAATTTACATATATATATTTATGCTGACGAAGGACGTCATGACAGGTCACAGGGATACGGCAGTTTATCGATCTGGACAAAGCACGTTAAAGACGGGCTTCACTTCCACCAGGATTTCAATTACTCCGAGGGATCTTGCCCGTCTAATTGGACTGGAAGTGCCATCACTATCGGGGGTGGCTACGTGTGGTCGGATGCCTATGATCTCGCCTCCAAACACGGCCATGTCGTTGTTGGAGGCGGCGACCCTGTAAGTCCGCGTCAGCTGCATTGAAACCAGCTGTATAATGTCGCTAACGGAATGTCAGACCGTCGGATGCATTGGCGGGTTTCTCCAGGGCGGAGGACATGGCTCTCTCAGCCACGAATTCGGACTAGCAACGGACCAAGTGCTGGAATACAAAGTTGTCCTTGCCTCAGGGGAGACTGTAACGGCAAATCCATGCCAGAACACCGATCTTTTCACGGCTCTCAGAGGAGGAGGCGGAGGAACATATGGCGTTGTCTTGTCTGCCACTGTCAAGACCTACCCTACTCGCCCAACCCTCTACCACTCCCTGACTGTTGCGGATCTGGGCCGCAATGACTCTGCTGTGTTGGAAGCTACCGCTCGAATAGCCTCAAAGTATCCTGCCATTGTTGACGAAGGATTCGCCGGCACTGCGTCTCTCTCAAAGAGTGATGGACTTTGGGTATACAGCTCCCCTTTGATCAAGTTTCTCGCCAACGATTCCACCGACGCGATCACCCACGCAAAGGAGGTAATGAACCGAGAAATAATTAGTGATCTGCTCCCTGGAAACGGAACAGACTATCTGGTATTATCTAAATGGTCTACTCATCCTTCGTGGGCCGCGTGGTATGCATCGACACACCACACAACCGCAGGTAATAGCCAGCCACTCATGGCATCGAGATTCTTGAGCAAGAAATCCTTGTCCGGCAAAGAGCAACAACTGTTTGATCTACTTCAAGTTCTGACCACTGAGGCCGAAGGAGGGGTTCACAACGTAACCAGCACTGTGCTCCTGAACCTCGTTACTGGTGGAAGAGTTCTCAATGATGCACAATATACCTCTGTTAATCCGGCCTGGAGGGAAACCTATCTCCTACTACAAGGAGTATATATGGCGCCGGCAAGCTCGGGACCAGAGGAAATTCAAGAGGTCAAGGAGGAGCTCACCGAAAGGAAGCTCGGAGCCATGAAAAGGCTGGCACTAGGAACGGGAACCTATTTGAACGAGGCAGACCCGTATGATCCGGACTGGAAGCAGGACTGGTTCGGCGATCAGTATGAGCAGCTTCGGTCGACCAAGAAGAAGTACGACCCAGACGACGTGTTCTGGTGCTGGCGATGCGTCGGCAACGATGGCTGGGAAGAGGTGACAGGAGGCGCATTGTTTGGGCCTCTGTGTCAAACGAACTAACCATGTAGCATAGAGTTTTACTGCGAATAAGATATGTGTATATACTGTGGAGATATATAGAAATGTGCAATATCAGGCTGCTTTAACCAAAACCGAAGCCAAGATTGGAATCATTATTTAGCATGTCCTTGTCAAAGCCCATTATCGTGGACCAGTCGAAAAGAAATTCATCAGCGTTGAACGAATTGGGCATGAGCTCGGTAGACCACAGACTTCCTGGGTTCTGTTCAGAAGCAGAACTTCTGATGCCTGGCCCCTCTGCTGAGGTACCAGCCGCAGCCGGTAGGGGACCAGCGTTTCCAAGATCACTTTCCCTTTTCAAATCTCTCATGATATCCAAAAAAGCCATCATGACTTTGGTACTCGCGGCAAACACGCAGCCTCCGGCAAAAGCAGCTTCAATGGACTTAACAGGGGAAGCCACCATGTTACTGAATCTTTTGGCACACTCGGCAATAACCAGGACCTGCTGGTCGGCGTTGTCCCTCATCCTTCCATACAGATTCCTGACATTGATGCTGTTGTTCTCCACAATAGATCTGGAAAATATGAGTATATCGAGAACCATGTCCCGGAACGGGGCTTGAAACGGTACACCATCAAGTTTCAAATCTGTGGATCCGATGAACATTTCCAGCACCGTGAGTAGCCTCTCGGGGAAGGGATGCCCAAAGCGCGAGAGGAATGTCACAATCTGGACACCAAGTTCATCGGAAATATTGGTCATGGCATCCGAGAGTGTGGCGCCTATTTCATTTGCTTCCTGGGGATCTATCTCAGAATCCCCTGGCAGGCTGTTGTTTGACGTTCTGGACCGGAGAACCATGACATGAAGAAGTGCAATCCCATATATTCGTCCGATGACTGCATGGAATCGATATTCCAGCAAAGCTCGAGCAACCGGTACGCCTTCAGGGGGCCCAGACTGCGTAGTATTGGACAGAGCCAGGCGGCCGAATCGGATCTGCTCAAGACACCGTTGTTCAATCTCGTCAACAACATGATACAGCCGTTGTGGGTTGGTCCAGTTCTGCTTTATTTCTTTCAACGCGTCTAAAAGCATGTAGCTCGCCGTAGCCCACTGTATTTGAAAAATAACCCTTGGAGAGCAGGGTCGATGTTGAAAGACATGTTGGTAAACGTGGATGTGGGGTGCCATGCGATCGAGCGCTTCTTGCAGTACCTGGACTGGTCTTGACAACAGTCCATCAAGGATGAGGTCCTGGGTGAAGGCTTTCATTCCTTGTAAAGAATATGTGATCTGGTGTTCGAATTCCTCGTTGCCCATGGCTGGTATGTCGGCAAAGCTGAGATTGAGTTGCGAAGGTAGCATTTGTAACTTTTCAGCAACCCTGACTGCTATATTAAGGTACAATGTCGACTTGATCGCCCTGTGTGCAGTGTGTTGAGACACTGCCATTGCAGTGGGTCTGTAATCAGCCGCGAGAAGACAAACAAGCACAGAGTCGCGGTGAGTGGGCGGCGAGAAGATAAACTCCTGGCCGTAGGATGAAACAGCCAGCTGAAGGTTCCTCTTCAGGGCTGAATGAGACCGGTCGAAGTTGGCCGTTGTGTCGCAGGCGATGAGGCAAAGCAGTGCGAAGAGCAGGTTGGTGCCAATATTGAGCCCATCGCCTGACTCGAGACGGCGTCTTATGCCTAATAAGCCTGGTAGACCGGGGATAAAAAATTTGTACCAGGCCAGCCTGGAAGCACGAAGTTCGTTAGACAGGGTTGCGGTATATCTCAAGGAAACGGCGCGTTCTTACTCCTTGTCGAGGCTGCTCGCCATCTGCTCGCTCACCAGCTCTGGCAAAGGAGTCGTGTAGCCAGAAGTAGCCCGAGGAATAGTAGCACCAAATATCCTGTCTTTGCCCAAGGCGGACGCAAAGAAGTTCTGGAATTCCATGACGGACTCGAACACGGTCTTGTCGGCCACCGCGCGTATTTCTTGTGTGGTTCCTGGACTAGCGGTTGACTCTGTGCCTCCTGGACTCTGGGCTGACTCTATGGCCGAGTGATCCTTGATCTGAGCATTGAACAGAAGGCCGACTTGTTCATTTTGCGCAGCTGGATAGCTGTGGGCAGAAGTGCTCTCGCTGCGCTTGAGGGATGGACGGCCCAGGGTCGAACGCTCAATCACGCATTCCAGGCCCAGGTTGCGGCACCGTTCGCACGACTGTTCTGGCGGTTGCGGGGAGCCCAGAGGCCCAAGCTGGCTTCTATCTGGCAGATTGCATTTGATCTTCCTGGCCCTGCAGCGTTGGCAGAGCAGGCGAGCATATCGACCCCTGGTTCCCCGTTCAAGCTTTGCGTCAGGCATTTCCCCTCAATCGAATGCGTGCTTGTATCTGTAATAAAGCAAGTTAATAAGTTAACATCATCTGCTCAGTCCCACGTCAGCAAGCCTTGTAATGGAACTAACCCACAGTAGTTAGGGCTTACACAGGTAATCTATCCATACCCTTCCACTACATAAGTATCTGTAGTCCTGTTTAAAATATACTCTTTAATCGCAATCCAGTGGACTGTTTTGCGGAAGTATAACAGTCAATGATCATTTGCCGATTACTATGGAATGCCAAAGTCCTTCAAGTCCGCCTATTTCCGTACGGAAATACGCAGCGATACAGAGTGCTATTTTGGCTGCTTTCCCTCACATCACAACCACATAATGAAAAGTATGTACTGAGCTACCGGTAAACCCTTTTTCTCTGAGTCTGTGCAAATTTCCATTCAGGGACTTGGAACGGGGGTATCCCCAAGCGTTGGAGGTGCTACCTTAAACTGTTCAACGCCATTTGCACCGCAAAGCCAACCCACGCGGTCCTTGGTAAAGATCTCGACCCTTGGCTTCAATTTCGTCTCATGCAGACTAAAATCATCAACTGTGCCGGTGCGTAGCACACTGTGTCCTGGAAACACTTCACTCGTGCGATACATAAGCGAGCCACACACAGAACAGAAGCAGTTCGTCATTGCCTTGCCGGTGATCGTGGTCTTCGACTGGCTATAGATGGTGAGGATGTCTTTACCACGCAAGTGCTTTAAATACGCGTCGTTGATAACAAAATTGGTCGCGAACATGGATGCAGTGATCTTGTGGCAATCTGTGCAGTTGCAAATAAATGTGTCAACAAGACCAGGGCCTTGTGTTGGCTGCGAGTTGTGCATGTCATTAGTTAAGGACGATTTAAGCCTCAACCTGGGTGAGAGCACTTACAAATGCCAACTGCACAGCTCCGCAGTAGCATGTAGCTGTTGCCTCTTCCTTGGTCGACCAGCCATCCCTGGCGCTCCCTGCAAGCGGAAACCAGGGGGCTGTGTTCTCAGGTGCTGCAGCCATAGCTCGGGTTTCCATTGATCGCAGCAGCTACTGGAAAGAGCGCATCCTTTATAACTATAGAAATTAGCAGTTAATTAGTCACCGGGTCTCGGGTCTCCCACCCAGCTTCCTCATTGCCGTTCGGATGGTCGTCTTTCCGCTTCACCTGTATTTATCAGAGACGATCTTGACAAATCATGAACTTGGTCCTTCCTCGATTGCGGATACTTCTGGATTTAGGAAGACAGTTCGAAGACGGCATGGATTTTAGGATAGCTATTCAATTAATTTCTAGCCCAACACTTCTGCCGTGGTGCATTCCAGGCCCACTCAGACATCCTTCTCAAGCTGGACAACGGTTTCCACTAGTATACATGCTAGAAAGGTACAGCAATCTAGACAGCCGCCGGTGTGACTTCAATAACAATTTTGCCGACTTGCTGTCCAGACTCCAGTCTGCGATAAGCCTCACGGTACTCTGCAAAAGGATACACCTGGTCAATAACAGGCCGGGTCTCGCGCCTTGCCATCGCTGCCAGCATCGCCTCGAAATCCAGCCGTGAACCAATAGAGGATCCTGTCACCGTCAGACTTCGAGCCAGTATATCAATCGGTGGGAGCCCGCCGCCGAAGCCGCTTGCGAAGCCAACCGCGACGATGACGCCGCCTATCTTCGTCGACGCCCCGGACTTGATAATAGTCTTCTCCCCGGCGATATCCAGCACCCTGTCAACCCCCTTACCATTGGTAAGAGCAAGTATTTCGCGATCCCAGTCAGGGCAGGTGCTATAGTTCACCGCAGCATCAGCGCCCAACTCCTTGAGCTTAGCAGCCTTCTCATCTGACGAGGTAATCGCCAGCACGCGAGCGTTAAGGATTTTCGCAAACTGCAATGTGAAAAGCGAGACACCACCTGTGCCCTGGATCAGCACGGTATGGCCCGGCTGCAGCGGCTCGATTTTATTAAGGCCGGCCCACGCTGTAACAGCCGCACACGGGAGGGAGGCAGCCTCCACATAGGAGAGGTAGTTCGGAATTCGGACAAGGGCGTCTTCATAGAACACCGCGTACTCAGCCAGCATCCCGTCGATAGTAAAACCGACGCTGCTGGAGCGATACTCCGCGATGCTTGGGCCACCGATCCAGGATGTGAGGCAACTAACTGTGACCCGATCCCCGGGCTCCACGCGCTTGACGCCTTTGCCAACTGCCACAACCTGGCCGGCTCCGTCAGAGAGGGGGACAACATCCTTCTTCGTTTCCCCGGGATATTCCCCCCTCAATACGACCATGTCGCGGTAGTTCAGCGAAGCGGCATGTACCTTAACCAGGACTTGGTGCTGGCCAGGGATCGGTAGTGGCTCGTCGTGGAGCTCGGCGCTTGCCTTTGTTCCGATTCTAGCAAGGCGCACCGCTTTCATTTGCTGCATGGTTGGATTGGAAAGTCTTTATTCTGTGCTGGTTTGAGAAAAGATTGATTGACTTGTCGGATTATGAAAGTAAGGGATAGCCACTCCCTTTATCTATGCTCCAAGGGAATGGGTTGTCTGGCGGATCAGCGCAGTGTTTTCTATTAACTAACACGAATCTCAGTTGTCTTAATAAGACAAAGGGCACAGTGAGATCAATTAATAAGCACGGTATTCTAAACTAAAGCTTGCGAAAATCATACCAACTTTTCCAGCAAGTGGGATCTCCGGGTGGATTCTACGGCAGACTATTAGAAAAAGGATACGACTGTAATTGGTATAGCTCGGGTCCCGGACGCAGTTCCTAAGAGTATTAATATCTTTATATGTTCTAGCACAATACGTTCCGTAGTACACCATCGAGCATTCCCAGATGCGGCAGAACCGTTGCCCCTGCATCCTCGAGAGCGCGGGCCTTAGCCATTGCACCCTGCTCACCGGGGGATAGCAGAGCCCCTGCGTGGCCCATGACCCTTCCCTCCGGTGCAGTGCGGCCGGAGATGATCGCGATGATGGGCTTTTTGGTGGTGGTCGAGGCGTCTAGATAGTACTCTCGGATGGCATCGGCAGTTCTGAACTCCGAGTTGCCCCCGATCTCACCAATGAGAATGATGGCATCAGTCTGATCGTGTTCAATCAGCACTTGCAATGCCTCCTCCATGGTCGTGCCAGGCATCATATCACCACCGAGCCCAATAGCCAGACTCTGACCAAGGCCCACTCGGCCCGTGGCACCGACGGCTTCATAGATCATGGTGCCGCTGCGCGAGACGATACCCACTCGGCCAGGCGTACACTGTGCTGCTGGGATGATCCCGATTCGACATTTGGATGGTGCTATGATCCCGGGGCAGTTGGGTCCCAGGAGACGCGACGCGGTCTGCGTGCGCAGCATCTGATGCACGCGGAGCATGTCGTGCGCTGGGACATGCTCTGCCAGCGACACAACCAGGGGCACCTCTGCTTCAATGGCCTGTTCGATGGCATTGGCCGCAGCTATTGCAGGGACATACACCAACGAGGCATCTGGCTTGAGCTGCTTCGCGGCCTGTTCAACTGGTTACGTTTTGCTCGTACTCACTCCACCGAAGCCACTCACCTGCGAGATGTTGTCAAAGACAGGAAGGCCAAGGTGCGTAGTGCCGCCCTTATTCTTCGATATGCCGCCGACGATGCGTGTGCCGTGGGCTATGGCTTCTTTGGCGTTGTTGGTCGCCTGGAACACGGTCAGTACGTGCGACACCGGAGGGTGCGACAACACCTATGCCACTCACAGTAGTTCCGGTGAAGCCCTGATAGACCACCCTGGTCTTCTCCCCAATTACCAGGTGCTCTAAGGCTGCAGGCTGAGTCGCACTCCGCGCGGTATTGGACACCGTTCTCCTCCACGCGCGGCTGAGGGTCACAAGGCATCCAGAAAGCGTTCGAGGTCGCATTTTGCACTGCAGTTATTTGAAATAATCGACGAGCAGAGTTCGTATTCTCCGGCAATGGAGCGCACCTCGCCGCCCGATATAAGGGACTGCACCCTACGTGCTCGGGCCAGCCAGGTTTCGCATCCGCATTACCGAGTGTCTCCCTCCGCACCCGCGGCGACCTCGCCAGGGTTAATCTCGGGTGTAGCGGCTATACAGGCTGCTGCGATTTGCAGTTATTATAAGGATATATATACTTGTGTTGTTTTACCGGTCACCATTTCCTGCCCTGCTCTCAACCAAGTGTCAACTGATTCGAAACATGACCCCGAACATCCTAAGAGCCATAGCGGCCCCAACACCTCTCGGCCAACTGCTCTGCAATTCGTTTAGAGTGCCTCGTTATGGAAGATTTCCTCTCATATTCAAACCGCAGACCAGGAATCTGAGCATCCACGAGTACCAAGCACAGGGGCTTCTGGCCAAGGTACTGCAGCATCCCAACCCCCAGGGGCGGACGAACTTGCTAATCCAAACTACCTACATATATAGGCTGGAATAAACGTCCCCCGTGGAAGGGTTGCGGAGACGCCAGAGGCAGCGCGCGATGCTGCGGCCTCTCTGGGTGAGCTCGTATTGAAATCATCTTCGAGCATCGCTAACCCGGAGTACATTGTCCAGGCGGGCCATGTATACTAAAGGCCCAGGTCCTCGCCGGTGGCCGCGGAAAGGGTGTCTTTGATAGCGGCCTAAAGGGAGGTGTTCAACTCGTCGAAACGTAAGGCCTCCTATCAAATGGGCCTTCGCCAATATCAATGCTAACGCAGATCTCCGGGCCCAAAGCGCGGAGACGGCCTTTAATATGTCGAAGCAGATGATTGGGAGTCGATTGCGCACCAAGCAAACCTCGGAAAAGGGCCTTGAGGTTGGGAAGGTCTACGTTGCAGAGAAGGTGAAATACGACAAAGAGTTCTACCTCTCGATTGCGGTGGATCGTGACAACACCCGCCCAACAATAATAGCATCTCGATATGGCGGCGTGGATATTGAAGCATTGGCCGCACGCGATGATAATAGCGTCGTGCGCATTCCACTTGATTATCACGGCGGTGTCACTGGAGAGGTCTCTGCCCAGGTGGCTAACGCGTTGTGCCTCGATACAGAAGCCCAAAAAGAAGACCTCCAGGCTCTTTTAGACAACTTGTATGGGCTGTTCAAGTCCTCGGACGCCACCCTTGTCGAGATCAATCCGCTGGTCTTGACTACGTCAGGGCCGTTGGCATGTCTGGACTCCAAGTTCAATTTCGACAATGCTGCTCGATTCCGGCAGGCAGATCTATTTGCTCTAGAGGACAAGTCCTCCTCGTCCAAGGATGCCCTGGAACGAGAAGCCGAGAGCCTCGGGTTTGCGTACGTGCGACTGGAGGGCAACATCGGCAACATCGTGAACGGCGCCGGTCTTGCAATGGCGACAAATGATGCAGTCAACTATCTGGGTGGGAGCTGTGCCAACTTCCTCGACGCTGGGGGTCGGGCTACGAAGGAGACGATGGCACAGGCCTTTCGTATCGTGCTAAGTGATGAGAGAGTCAAGGTTATATTCATTAACATCTATGGAGGTACGACGCCCCTCGCTCTCGTACTGCTCTTGTTACAACCTGACACTTCTAGGGATCATCCATGGCGACATGGTTGCTCGGTCAATCATTGAGGGTGTCCAGGAGATAGGACCCCTTCGCGTACCCATGGTGGTGCGCCTTCAGGGGACCAAGGCGGCGGAGGGCCAGCAGGCGGTAGGACACACTCTTATCCTTTGTATACCTTCTTTTACTAACTCTCCGAATTCAACAGCTGGCTGATTACGGACACGGAATTCACTCTGTAGATAATTTCACGGCCGCCGTGCAGCTGGCAGTCAAATTGGCTGCTGAATGAAGAATTGCCTGGTAGAATATCCGAAGCCATTTATGCTTTGAATGGCTACATGAGCTACATGTACTTGACTACTGCTAAAGTGGGTATATATTCGTGATCATTGCTATAGACCGGGAAATGGTTCCATTCACTGGCTAAAGGCATTTCTCAATTTCCACTGGGCAGTTGGCACAGCCGACTGTATCTGCTTTATAGACTCGCTGTGATCTTCACTGCTCCCATCTATCTCAACCTGTTATGCCTTGTTAGTGAATCAACTGGCCCAGTTACCATTAGCAGGCTTACCAGAGCCATATATCTCGGGAGAGTATCCGGTTTCTCATCCTGGTATAGCACGGCCAAGGACTTGTATATGCCCACTCGCTGCGAGCGCTGACAGGCGAAGGTCTTGCCAAACCAGTTCTGAATAGCCTTAGAATCCGTCTCGTCGACGTCTGATGGTAGATTAAATTCCACAATCAGGAGATCGCAGGCCGCGTCTATACAATACGCAGCATCGTCAGGTTTGAGGCACTCCGCTCCCGCTGCGACTGCGACTTACCAGCCAGAATATCAGATTCACTGCCACTCGCGACCGGGCGATATGTCCGGATGTCGAATTCCGCAACATCGAAGCAACTGTGCGTGGGCCCAGGCAAGGCATCGCTGGTGGCTGGAATGCTGAAGTATTCCTCCTTCGTAAACCGCGGCATATCGTGGACCGGGTATATTGCAAGGAACCGCCATGGCATAGACTCAGTAGCGGCGTTGTAGCGGTACGCAGTGTCGACAGCCGATGTCTTCAGCACGTCAGGCACATGGACGGTGTCATACCAGGCATGGAAGCCGTCGACTGAGATCGTTGGCGGCGAGCGAACCCTCGAGGTCACATAGAGAAGATCCCGGTGTGCTGCCATGGTTCAGAGAGCCAACCTGTGATTATGAGTGATTGAGGGGCAGACTGTCCTTAACAGGCGCAACAAGGCCACCAAGCCCTCGGTTAACGCAGTGCCAGCCGACCCCCACTCGACGATCGGTGATCAGATCGCAGCTGCAAGATCTGCGGACGAACCAGGCATCAAATGGACTGCCAGGCTGCTGATTAGGTTGTGTTTAACTGTGGTAGATATAGTCGCTGGGGGCTTATATCGGTCTGGATTGCCACGGTATTGACCTTGCATACTCTGTCAGCTCAGTTTGATTCACGACGCCAGCCAGATTCCGGATGGTCAGTAACAGTTATCGGCCTCGGACTGGCAATGTACGCATAGTGGCATCTGCATGGAGGAAAACAGCGGTGAGCAGGCTTGCAATCGTCCAACTCATCACAGAAAATGGGAAGGCCAAAAGGACGTTAACCGTCAAAAGGAGGCACAGGCTGTCAGTGGAATCGAGAATGTCGCTACGTCGCTGTAATTGCAGTGGACCGAGACATGGCGAATAAACAGAGAAGCGCAATATGCAGTGGCTTCACCACCAAGTGCCACCGTTGGGTTTCATGTAGACAACACCGACCAAAACCAGCAATTTGTTCAATCTGTTTAGTCCAGCTGCGAGAACTTGACTGTTGTCCAATCGCTGCTGGCGAGGTTTCAGCAATCAAGATGCTGGGCAGTGGCAATTGAGACTAGCACCCCAGCAGGACAAGCATGGTTAATACGGATAACGGTTATGCTATTTTAGAGTACGGAGTACGATGATTTATAGTACGAAAATATCTATCTATAGTGCCTCTTGTTATAACCCGTTCTTCAAGTCAAAAGCCGGCGGGGAGTCGAATTTCAGGGGAATCGCGTCGAAGGCAGAGTGGACCAGCAGGCGGAGATTGTATTTTTAGATTCTGCAAGAGTCAACCAAATCTGCTCGCTAGCTACATACAGAGTAGTCAAGCCAATCAATATGGGTTACGGTGGATTGGTTCGGTGGAGAGTCCGAGACAGCAGTGGAGATAATGAAGTCACAGGCCACAGCCCTGGTCTGTCGAACTCGATTGCCTCAATTTGGATCAGAAACTGCTGCTGGCGGCGAATAATCCGAGGTGATGTCTCACTTGCTGTCCTCGTTGTCCCTGTTTTCTCGGTCCCTGTTGTAGTATAAATACCAGTGCTGTCCGTCTCTTCATCCCATTCTCATCGCCTCCATTACACACTCCATTGCACATATCCAACAGTCGTATTCTCTCTCGAAGCAAACATCGGTCACTATGAAGTTCAACTCTCTCGCCGTCGCTGCCTCTATGGCCCTCACTGCCTCCGCGCAGCCTACTGCCACCCCCGAGACCTTTGGCCTCATCGCCATCCACTCTGGCTCTGGTGTTCAGAACTCCGGCTTCAACGCAGCCAAGGGCAGTCTTTTCGCCGGTCTTAGTGGCCAAAACGCTACCTGCGAGGGCTCCGATGATGGTTTCGCCACCTTCTACATCAAGGATGAAGCTCTGTTCCTCTACGGCCCCTCTGGCAGCACCCAGCAGGCCTACGTCGACCGCTCCGGCATGGGTACGGCCCCTGATTCCCTTTCCCAGATTTATATCAAATGCTAACAGACTGCAGGCCAAGGCAAGCTCGGATATACCACTGGCGACGAGCCCGGTCCCCGCAACGGAGAGCGCACTGGCTGGGCCATCGACAAGAGCAACCACCTCCAGTTCGACGGTAGCAGCCTCATCGCCTGCCCCAACAGCATTGGCGGCGCCTACAGCATCTGGGTCTCTGCTGGAGTGACCAACCCTGGTGGCAACGAGAACTGCGTTGGCGTCGCTGCTCGTGTCGAGAAGAGCGATAAGCCTGTTCCCTGCACTTACTCTTAAGTGAGGCTCTGTATTATCTGTATATAGCATCGCATTGTATATATTGAATAGCCTATCACCGCGTTCTTGTCTTGAATACATTCACTCTCATACAGCTACAGGATTATACAAACAATGAATAACTGCAGTATTTGCGATTGATACAGCCGAGACCTCAATGTTGGTGGGAATGCTGTCATTGTGATTGTCAACAGACAAGGCCTTCACAGTTTGGAATAATAGGCCTTGTGCCTGTAAGCTGGACATAATAATTGCACTAGTACGTCTAAAGAAGTCGGTTCTATGAATCCCATGTTTGTTCTTCAGACAATGGCTTCCCTTTATGATAGTATAAAGAGCTACTGGTACGCAAATTAGAGTCTCAGTTGTATAAAGACCACCGTTTATCAGCCTCCGTTGCCAGCTAAGCAGAGCCTGTCCAGTAGCCAGTATCTTAGCCAAACCCTAATACGTTCAGAAGCAATGGTGTTCGGTTTGGGTCGTTCTTCATCGTCTAAGCGCTCTTCCAAGGGTGTTGGGGGCTCTCACAGCAGTGTCCCTAGCTCTCTCAGCAGTGCTTCCAGGTCCTCTGCGTCCTCCAGGTCCAGCTCGAGAACCGGCTGGGAATATCTCAGTGACAGGTCTTCTCAAAGCTCTCAGAACTCTCGAAGCTCCCAGAACTCGCGGAGCTCCCAAAGCTCCTATTACTCTGGCGCATCCTCTTCCACCATCCGCCCTGGCTCCTTCCATACAGTTCGGCCCACGGGTCTCACTGCCAACAGCATGAGGGCATACGACAGGGCCAGCGGGAATCGTATGGACGATCTGGACTCCGTTGGCGCTGGCTCATCAGTCTCCCAGGACCGGTATGGCAATCCTAGACGTTCCAAGGGCAGTAGTCGCAGCCGGTCAAGGCAGCCTGCGTCAGATGTGACTTCTCAAAGCTCTACCAGCACCATCACCCCCAATATTGTCACTATCCGGCCCAAGGGAGTCCACGCCAATTCCGACCTGGGGTCTGTGAGGTCCAATGGCTCTAGCAGTGTCAATAGCCGCTCCTCTAGCAGTGTCAATAGTCGTTCCTCTAGCAGTGTCCGTAGCCGTTCCCGGGCACCTAGTCGTCTGCGAGAAATCTACCCTGATTCAGACTCGGGGTCGCCCAATATTCAATATGCGGCCCCTAGAGGTCTTGGGGTGCCTCCTACCCGGCCCCCGACGAGCTATCCTTACTCGGATATGCAGTCGGTGGATTCATCTCAGTCGTACAGTGACACTTACAGTGACGTTTACAGTAACAGCTACAGTGACACACCCACAGGCATGGATATGGTTCCTCAACCACCGTCCAGCTACACTTCGTCTGACCTTGATTCCCTCGAGTCGTCAGGTTATGGACCGCCTGCCAGTGGTGCGACTGGAGACGTGTGTCGACAGTGCGGCAGTAGCTCGGCCTCTGGGGCTCCTATGCCTGGATCAGGGCGATTCCCTGGCGGTGGTTCAAACATCACCGTCGTGGTTAACTCCTCGCCAGGACCTTGCGGTGCACCGTGTTCCACGCCATGTCCTCCTCCGTGCTGTGGGGCATCATTCTCTGCATCTTGCTGCTCATACGGGCATTGCTGCTAACATGATAACATGTTTCCTTACAGTATACTCTCCTACGGTACAGATTATAGGTTCAGAGAAGACGATACAGTTAGTGAATACTAATATTGGCTTTATAAATGGCAATGAATGTTTATTTTTGCGAGCGAGTGCTATTATTCTAGTCTAAATACAGGCAGATGTTCCATGGATCCCAGGTAGACCGTAAGCTGTAGATGGTCGAAGCATTCCATGGATCCCAGCTGTCCTTGTTGCATCATTCTTATGCCACTCTTCACACACCACCAGAACTGTCCTTGCTTGTCCTCGATACCACCATCAATTACCTTCAGCATGGTTTATATGCACTATATTGCTTCAAGGCCCGTGAATTCGGCAACAAACTCGCCCCATTTCGTATGGGTCGCGATATCCCCCGATCGCAACACGGCCGATACGCTGTTTCGCATCCTGCAGGAGAACAAGGGAAAGGCCCTGTCTGTTCCCAGCTTAACGTTCGATCATACGGCTCTAACACCCGTGGACATCGAGAGACTCTCGCCAAAGCTCTGGGTGTTGCAAATCAAAGAGAGTCCCGAAAATGTCGCTGCGCTGGGGACCGCCGTATGTCCGCATACGTCCCACGACGTCGATCCAGCTTTTGATCCTGTCACCGGCAAGATGTTTCTCTATTCCATGGGAAACTATCCTGACTTGGGCGCCAAACTGCTGCCTCCTACCAGCGACCTAAACCATGACTATATCTCTGGGTACAGCTTCTTCATTCGCCGCAGTGGCTATCCCAGCACCTACTGGTACTGCTGCGGCAACCTCATCTGCCTATCCACTACTAAACGCTCGCGATTCAATGTCTGTATCGCAGACAGGAGAAATGGCCAATGGAACTCTTCGCCCAAGACGCCGATGATCGATCGCGACGAGGTGTCGATTCAGTGGATCGAGCGCGACGGCTGTAGAGAAGTCGGGGTTGACGAGAACGAATGGCTGACAGTCAAAGCAAAGCACCCCAAGGCCTTTCGGTTCTCCGACTTCGAGGGTCGGTTCTACTTGGCGAATGAGGGAACTCTGGACAATCCAACCCCTTCGAGGGCAGGGACCACGCTCGATGTAGTGTGCTGGTCCTCGCCGCAGGTGTTCCAGGACAGCTTTGAGCTCTGCTATGGGATGCCGCCGTACGGTGATTCTTAGGCAATTGTGGCTGAACATCAGACCTCTGATAACAGTCAAAAGCAGCCTCCGCAGGCTGTTCTGGAGTGGTGTTTAGGGCGCCCTAGATTGCCGAATTCGGTAATCCGAGTCTGAGACCTGGCAACCACTGTCAGCCATGCAATATCAGATACTTAGGGAGAATACAAGCACATAGTAGTTATAGAGCACCCTGTCGACTCATAAATACATGGTTTATTCCGACTTGCTGCTTTCATTCGCTTGTCACAGTCACTCAGTAGCCAAGTGTATATATCTTGGGTAGCCCTATCGTCATACACACTACAAGAATCATGTGCTAAATGCTGTCACTAGAAGCATCGGGGGTCCCCGAATCAAGCCATACCAATTTGTTTGCTGCTGCCTGGATAGCCATCTGGTGAGTCAAGCGTGGGTACTTGAAAGTTTTCTGGCCCCGGCCCACCGTGGCTATCCCCGGGGTCCTCGATCTCATTTCGCACTCTGCTGGTGTCCACCACGTCCAGCCAGTCAAACGGTCGTCTTGGCTGCTCGATACAAGCCTTCGTGCAGCCGAACAAGCTTTCATTCAAGCTAGCCAAGTGTGCGGGTCTGCAAATTTTCTGTCTCCGAGAGTTCTCGGCAGCATCAGTTGATAGCTGTCAGAGAAAAACCGCAGCAGAAGCAGCAGGGTATCAAATGTATTGGCCGCTCCTACGGCGTTTTCATGTTGCCTTGCCGGCAGACTCCCACTATACTCAGTGCATGGTCTGACATGGCTATAAACTGAAGAACATATGACAACTGCTATAACAGATCCATCTTGACCCCAAGGTCCTCGTGCTAGAAAAGCCTGACACAAGGTGGCTTCACCGGCGAGATCGTTATCCCACCTTTCAAGTATCTCCTATAAGTATGAGGACCAGCCCCGATACCAAACTTCGCATGCGAATCCTCCAGAAAGTGCTCTCTCCTGTCAATCCCTCTCCCTCATCCACCACGATGTCTTTCAACCCCAGCGCCGTGGACTTGGATTCCGCGGACCCAAGAGATATCATCTGTTACTTGAATGCTGGCGAAAACGACTACGATGGACGCATGGGTGCTCGCATCTCTGCCATTTTTGTCATCTTCGTCGTGTCTACCGCGGTGACCTTCTTCCCTGTGATCGCCAAACGCAACCCCCGACTGCATATTCCTCAGTATGTCTACCTTTTCGCCCGGTACTTCGGTGCAGGTGTCATCGTCGCCACCGCGTTCATCCACCTTCTCGATCCTGCGTACGACGAGATCGGCCCGGCAAGCTGCGTGGGCATGACCGGCCACTGGGCAGACTACTCCTGGTGTCCTGCAATCGTGCTTGCCTCGGTGATGGGCGTCTTCCTTTTGGACTTTGGAGCTGAGCGCTACGTGGAGGTCAGATACGGAGTCTGCAGGGAGGATCCGGAGACATTGGTGACCAGCACCGCAGACAATGGAGAGGCTATCCCCGCGCAGGCCGACCGTAATGCCAAAAAGACGGACGATGCGCTCGAGGCTCAGTCTCTGGATTCCGCCTGGATCGAACGCTCCTTCAAGCAGCAGATTGCGGCCTTCCTGATCCTCGAGTTCGGCATCATCTTCCACTCCGTCATCATCGGCCTGAACCTGGGGGTCACTGGCGACGAGTTCCCAACCCTGTACCCCGTCCTGGTATTCCATCAGTCCTTCGAGGGCCTGGGTATCGGAGCCAGAATGTCGGCGATTCCCTTCCGCAAGGGAAGCTGGCTTCCATGGGTCCTCTGTCTGCTCTACAGCCTCACGACTCCGATTTCCATTGCCATTGGCCTCGGTGTGCGCACGACCTACAACTCGGGATCATACACTGCAAACGTTGTTTCGGGCGTCCTGGATGCCATTTCAGCGGGAATCCTGATCTACACAGGCCTTGTCGAGCTGCTCGCCAGGGACTTCCTCTTCGACCCGCATCGCACCCAGGATAATAAGCGCCTGGTGTTCATGGTGATTTCGCTGCTATTAGGAACAGGAATCATGGCGCTCCTCGGAAAATGGGCATAATCATGCTATCGCCGTTTGATATCCAGTGTACTTCCTAAGCAGAGACTCCTTGTCCGAGTTCCATAATCTGGCAGTTTCTCTACTCTCCCCTCCTTGAATTTGTTCTCAGTGCACATCTTTCAATTCATCTACATTCCTTTACCAATAGTATCGTTATATAATAAGCAATAAAATATTTGATTTCCATGATGTGGTCTTGTATTGGGTATTTCCAAGACGTGTACATCATTGTGGCGACCTAATTCTCGTAACTTCTAGGCTCAACCAGATTGTTCATCGACGACGAGTCTGGCAAGTCTCCATCATGCTTTGGCACATCTCGCCGCCGACTGACTGGGGCTTCTGGGGCAGAATTCTGTTTCTTGGACAGCGAGGAAAGAGGCATCGACGACATGTAATTGCTGAGAGATCCACTGACGTGCTTCAGCCACACGGCCTTCAGAGAAGGTGCGTTTGCTGCCATGATCGCCACATTCAACTCTGCTGCCGATATTATCACCATCTTGCCGAGAATATATGAGAAATCGGGATTCACCGCGAACTCGTGGAGGACGATGAGGCGAAGGCAGGACACGATTACGGCGACGCTTCCAACTGAGACGACAGCAATAACACCCAGGCGCCGTGAGAGACTGGCTTGCATGTTCCACAGGGGGCGGATGGGAAGCGAGAGGATGATAAAGTCGGTGAGGATGTTCTGCAAAGACCCATGAGTGGTTAGCTCACAATGTACGAACAAAACAGGGACAGGCCTTACCAGCGAAGCGGGCACATAATAAGTCACTGCGGTTTTAAGGCAGCTTGCATCGGGATACATTGTCGGGTTCCAAAACGCTGGCAGAGGACGGCATTGGAGGCAGTACAAGAGCCAAATGGCCACCGCAACCGCGAGGTTCAGGACCATGGTGGCATAGACGCTGTACGTGAACGAGGTTTTATTTGCGAGCCGGAGATAGAACTGGAGGAAGGCGTGCTTGATGATGAGATGCATCCAGATGTACAGGATTTCCTCTGCAAAGAGAAGCTTCGCCGAGGGGAGTTAGTGACTGACTCTTAACCCTGTCTATCAAACCTGGGAGGCTTACCTTTGGGAGCATGGCCTGGTGCTCCATCGAGACCTCAGTCGTGTGTCTATTTGAGAAGCTTTGATTAGTATGTCACCAGTAATTATGAGAGCCTTTCACGAACAATCCACCGCCGTAGTAGAGAAAGACGCAGAACAAGCCCTGCTGGGCTGTGTTGAATATCTGGAGTGAAGGTTAGAGGCTTGCTCCTGCATTGGGGCAACAGGAGAGCGTACAAACACAAACACCATCCACCAGTCGTCTCTGCCAAAGCTCTTG
The DNA here is from genome assembly GCF_016861865.1 of Aspergillus puulaauensis. NCBI lineage: Eukaryota > Fungi > Ascomycota > Eurotiomycetes > Eurotiales > Aspergillaceae > Aspergillus > Aspergillus puulaauensis. Next base: position 3,497,563 of record NC_054862.1, on the reverse strand, counting down.
ATGATGCATTTCCGTGAGTACATGCGCAGGATTGTCGTGGTCAAGGACAATGCAAAGAACGCAAAAGACGCGCCATATGCGGCTGGCTGGAGTGTCTCAAACATTGCAACCAAGGGCTTGCTCAGCCTGTCAATGGCTCCACTCCTTCTGGCCCCGTTATTGCGGGAAAGAAGGCATTTTATACTGCTCAGCGGATTGATCCGCGAGATTTCAACCCGCCTGGGCCCCTGGTCCCAACGGCCGTGCAGAATCCGACACCTCGGCCACTCGCAAAGTTGACAGGCGAATAGAGAAACTAACAGCTTGGCAGTTTCGCGGGCTTCATCCGGCAGCACTAAATGAGCCGTTGCGCAGTGCCATATTCCTGTTGGAGGAGGCTAGATCCATCGCGCGCTGCTAAGAGCCCAAGCAGCCAATGGCTCTCCACCAGATTCAAACCGGTTGCCGAGATGACAGGGGCTGGAGACGGTTCGGTCCATTCTCCACGCGATATCAGCCCAAGTCTCCATGAATCCTGACTCGTTCTGGCGGGCTCGTGGGGAAGTCCTTGCAGGTTGGGGAGTTGGCCGTTGCGGTGCATTAAAAACACACCTTTCCCCTCATTCCCCCTTTCTCGTCCAATGTCCAATTCTTCGCCAAAAGTTGACAGCAGATATTCAGGGTGTACCTAGGGGAACTCCTGTCAGTAGAACCGCTGCAAGATGGGCGCCACGACCATCCTGGCGGCCCTCCTCAGCCCCGAGCCCTCGCGAACTGCGCTCACTTTCCTTGCCCTTGGAGCAGCGTTCCACCAATTCATCCGAGTGGGTGAGATTGACAATCGGCTCAGACTCCTGACATCTTTCTACTTGGGAGGTTTCCTAGCGTTGTGCACTGGCTACGTCTACCTCTTCTCGTTCAGCTGGTCCCGGGCACTTGCAGGCGCGATTCTGGCCTCGCTATCCTTCAATTGTGGACTCGCAGCTAGCATCGTGCTCTATCGATCTTTCTTCCACCGTCTTCGCCGCTTTCCTGGGCCATGGACGGCCAAGGTGACCCGCCTCTTCGCGGTGGCGCAGGCCACAGAGCGGACGCAGTACCATATCGACCTGGACACGATGCATCGCAAGTATGGGGACTTTGTGCGTACAGGACCAAGAGAATTATCCATAAATCGGCCATCGGCAGTTAATCTCATGGGCGGGCCCCAGTCGCCCTGCACGAAGCCGACCTGGTATAGCCATGTGTCTGATGATAATACCCAGATCTCGCTCAACTCAACCCGCGACCCTGATGTACATCGTCGGCGCCGGAGAGCATGGGACCGGGGATTTAGCATGAAAGGTAACAAGATTTGATTGATGTTTTCGTGGTTATCCGTCTCACAGCTAATCCTAGCCGCGCAGCATTGCCCATATACGAGCCTCGTCTTCAGCACAAGGTGGACGTTCTTATTTCACAGATCCGATCCCGTATCGAACAGCCTTTGAATATCTCCCAGTGGACCATGTACCTGGCCTTTGATGTCATGGGTCTGGTCGGGTTCTCCAAGGACTTCCGACAGCTCGAGGAGGGTACAGAACACGCCGCGATCAAGGAGCTACACGGGCAAATGCTTATTCTTGGGATCTTGAAACCCGTTCCCTGGGTCTTGACAATCCTCGGTGCCATTCAGGGACTTGTTGGCAACTACGGACAGTTCATGACATACTGTGCCGACCGCATAGCAGAGAAGAAAGCTGTTGGTCATCCCACATGTATAAACCCCTACTGCGCATTCATTCTGACCCCTTGCAGGAATGGAAGGCATCGGAGAGTAAAGTCCCCAAGGACGTGATTTCCTGGCTGCTCAAGGCTACCGACGAGAAGGACCAGTCAGCTCCTCCTGGGGAGCAATCCCTTAATGAGGATGGTCGACTCATGATCATCACGGGGAGGTAGGTCTGCCCTCTCTTCATCTCTCTCCTGCTCGTTGTCTTTCTTGAACTGGGTGAACTTGATTCTGATATTCGCGCAGCGATACCACCGGTGTGGCTTTGGCAAACGCATTCTACTATCTGGCCAAGCATCCTGCAGTGTATCAGAGACTACAGGCCGAACTCGACGGGGCTTTCTTCAAGGGTGCTCAAACATCGGACTTCAGTAATGAAGCTCTGCGCCGTCTGCCGTACCTGGAGGCGGTCATCAACGAAACCCTCCGCCTCAAGCCTGCTGTCCCTAGCGGCCAGCCCAGGGAGACACCTCCTCAAGGGCTCCAAGTCGACGATATGTGGATTCCAGGCAATACAATTGTCGTAGTCCCCCAGTACGTGATCCAACGAGATGACCGCTATTTTCCATCCGGGTCAGACTTCATCCCTGAACGGTGGCTCGAGGCGAAGGACAAACTGATCACGCATGAAGAAGCCTTCTTCCCGTTTCAGATAGGTAAGAAATTCACAAACAGTATCCATAATAGTGAGCTCATCGTCTGTAGGTCGTTACGGCTGTGTAGGGAAGCAGCTGGCCCTTATGGAGATGCGGCTTGTGATAGCACGCATTGCGTCTGAGTTTAATATCTCATTTGCGCCTGGTGAGACTGGCGAGGCATTTGATGGAGATGCAAAGGATACATTTACGTTCACTGTAGGGCCGCTGATGCTGAAGTTCCAACCGCGTGAGGCTGTAGTATAGTATATCAGTATCTATTATATAGAAAACGCACGACTCCAGGACAAAATACCACAAGGGACATGTAACATTGTTATTAGCAGTCGTAATCCAACAGATCCCACTGCTGCCAGTGTCAGTCTGAGGACCCGGGCCGTTGGACCTAGGGATTCATGGAGTCAAAGGATTAAAGGATTCAATTTAATCCTTCAGCCTTGCCAGGATGGGAGGGCGATTAGTGAGGTGTAAATTGGTCTCTGCTCCAATTTCAATGGTCTGTGGCAAGACCGTGTTCAATAACTGCTATTCGGGTCTATGGACGGACTCTGGCTTGTATCTTCACTTGCTTTCCTCCTTTGCTTCGTCGCCAATCTTCTCCAGTTGTTCCTTTCGCTTCTTCAGCACTTCCTGCAGCTCACCCACGGTGTCTCGCAGAACGTTCTCTGCATCCTTGCCCTTCTTTGCACCGACAGTGTGCAGTGACTGCAGCTCGTTGAGCACGTCTGAACCACCCGGGACGAGGCTGGACCACTTGTCGAGATCAATTCCTGCCGTGTCCTTGGCCTGGCCTGCCTTCTCCTTGACATATTTCTCCACATCGTCTGTCTTGCCAGAAGAGGCGCTGTCCTTGACCAGCCCCCAGAGCTTCGAGAAATCGCCCTTCTTCAAAGCGTCGGCGTTGTCCTCCACCAGCTCTTTCACCTTGGGGTTCTTGTCGAGGTACTGCTTGTATTCATCCATGCCCTTCTGCCACGCCTCGTCGCCCAGTTTTTGCAGTTTGTCTCTTTTCTCCTGTACCAGCTTCCGGATTTCTTCAACAGACTCCGTGCCGGCGCCTCTCTTGATAATGTCGGTTATCTGCTGCCAAGTCCGGTTTGCCTCCTCCTTTGCCTGTGGCCCGTAGGCATCGCCCATCTCCTTCAGCTGATCAAAGCTACCGCCAAACTTCTCCTTGAGCTTCGGGTGGTTGTTGATGATGTCTCCCGCAGCGTCGCCGGACAGGTCCAACAGCCGGTTGAGGTGTTTTTGTAAGATCTGAAGCCCCTGGAACGCAGTGTCGACATCTGCACCACCCTTCTTGGACAGCTCCTTCATCTCAGCATATGCGTCACGGATGATGGAGTCGAACTCGCCCCCATGCTTTCCCTTGACCGTTTCCAGGTTATCGAATAAAGCGTCAATGTGGCCGCGGGCGCCCGGAATGAAGACGGCATAGCTCTTGGTGGTATCACGGAACCACTGCAAAGCCTTATCGGGTTCAGGGGCATTCTTGATTATGCCTTGTTTAAGCGAGTCGGCATAGTCCTGGGTCTCCTTGACAGTCCTAACGGCTGCTTTGGCTCCAGAGACCCGATACCAGACGTAACCTGCACCGAAGGCCACTGCACCGCCTGCAATCCCCCCGACCAAAGCGGAATTTGTTCCCCCCGAGGCCTGACCTGGAGAGGTAGACTGGAAACGAGCGTTGGGGCGACTGGTTTTGGGTTTGTACAGTTGGCAACGGCCGCAACGGGCGGCGGTTCTTGACATTCGACTAAACATTGTGAGTTGTTTATTAAGCTTCGAAAATTGTTGAGGGTAGGGTTGCGTGAAGTTGAAGAGAAATTGTTTATTGATCTGTGGTGGTGGTTTTGTACGGCGAGTACTGTGTCACTCTGACGTCTTCGATTTTCCTTGGAAGTCCAGACTGTTCCTGAGCAACTGACGTCGACCACAATTGATTGTTGATCCGTCTGCAGGATCGATGCACATCGATTCTGTTGACAATACTTGCTGACCACGCGTGAAACCCGACCCAGCTCGCGTGTCGTTAACTGTGTCTGCTACACCGGTCGCATCGAAGACACTGCTGCAGACAGTCTCCTCGGTAGGTTTGTCGTGCTTGACAAGCCCAACGAGGCCTTGTACAGTCAGAACGTAGACAATGCGTAAAGTAACCAATTGTCTGGCTTTGACTGCCTCAGACAGCCTCCCAATCCATCGCGTCGACGATAAAGTCCCAGTCCATGGCGGACGAACCCCGACCGTTGCGAAGGGTGTCATGCTGCGCTGCATGGGTTTCAGCCAGGCGATAGCCATCCTCCAGGCCATCGAAAATCTCGGCGATGATTTTGTCTAGATCGTAGCTGTCCAGGGGCATCACTCGGTCGCCTCTCATTGCTGAGCGCAAGTCCTCGCGTTCTCTCTCCTCCTGCGACAGGTCTGCCGTCTTCCAGCGATTGCGCAGCTCCTTTGCGCGTTTCAACTGCCTGAGTCTCTCGCCAGACCCAAGAATATCACGCAGGGGGCTTGCTTTCGCTTCCAGCGCGCCGAGCACGTTCGCGTGGTAGCTGTGCGAGCCAGCCCGGTCCTGGTAGCGCGACGCCCCGGAGATTGTGACGCCAAACACGCCCAACAAGTGCACCAGCGCGCGTTCCAGAAGCGCATAGTACTCGTGGAAGTCCAGTTTGAACATGATCTCCGCGTGGGCGATGTCAATGAGCGGGTCGTGCGTGGTGGCCAGGCGATAGCCCTCCGCCAGGAATGGGAGCTTCCATTTCAGGCGCGCCACAATTTTCATAAAGCGCGAGAGCTCTTCAGACGCAGAAAGCAGGCCTCGTCGGTCTGGCGGTTTCTGGCTGTCGCTGGAGGCCGGGGCCCAGCGCGATTTGGACAGGCTGGACATGTTTGGAGAAAGAAAAATAAAAGAAAAGAAAAGACGAAAATAAAGACAAAACCGACAAGCCACACAGCACAGCCACAGCACCACTATAACAGATTCACCAACAAATTCACTAACGAGAGTACTATGGCTCATATTATTTGTATTTTCTTGGGAGTGAAGAAGTCAAGAATATAATGGTGACTCGTTTTACATTTCAGACTATGGACATTCAACATGGTGAAGCTGCAAGCTACTTGTGCCTGCATATATATATCGAGGTATGACCTTGACTATGAGGAAATTATCGAAATACCATTCGACCAAAACCACCACCAGTGGCTATTAGGCGTCTTTTTATTTTGCATTATATGCCAACAGAGATCACATTTACTCGTCACCCCCATCATCCACTACAGCCGATGGTTCCTCGCAGTCAGGGCAGTCACCGACGCCAGCAGAGAACATACAAACGAGAAAACTGTCCTTGTTAGCCAAAACCGCAGCTGGTACTATGCCATAGACTTACTGTAGGCGTGCTTCAAACCGGCAACGTAGCTCCCAACAACCGTCTCGCGCAGAGTTCCTGTCAGGCCCGCAATGTATTCAATACTCGACAGCGCGCGGCGAATAATCTAGGCACGAGTCAGTATGATCAGGATGATCAGTATTCGGTTGGTTTCAGCTCACTTTCCGTGCGCCCGGCCCATGCAACTGGCTCTGTAGTTGTCTCCTGAACACCGTTCCCAGCAGCGTATAATTCGACGTGATCCCTGCGGTAATAGAAAAGCTGAGCAGCAAAAGATACCCTCCAGTGGCCATTGCAATCTCCTCCGGCTCCAGAAAAGCTGTCATGCTCACGAATGCCGCCGACGACGCAGATCCACTGCCCACCCCCCCAAAGACTATATACAGAGACTCCCAGAACCCGGTGTGTCCATTCCATCGAGTAACTTGCAGTACGTACGAAATACACGCGATAAGGCCTGCGGCAACCAGCACCGGCTTGTAATTGCCGGTTCTTCGAATAAACATCCCAGACGCCAGGCCACCTATGGTATTACCAGCAACGGCAGGAATCAGATGTGCACCCGCAACAGTACTAGATGCTCTCGCGGTCACTTGGAAGTATAGCGGCACAGTAAACATCATTCCCACTTGTGCAGCAACCTGGAGCGAACTGACCAGGTAGCTGGCCGCGACATTTGGGCGGCGGAGGATGTGGATGTTGAATATCGGCTCGACTGCTACGTGGAGCTCAGTGTAGATGAACAGTGCAAGCGTCAACGCTGCGCAGCTGGAAAGGACTGCTGTTGGCAGCGATGCCCATGCGAATGACTTCCCGCCCTGGTCGAGAAGGAGGATGATGGCAGCAATGCTCGTGGCCAACAGGAAAGCACCGCGGAAGTCGATCCGGCCAATTCTGGATGCATTGGACGGCGCGTTTGATGAAGCAGGTGGAGTGAGCTTGAGCTGAATGATAACAAGAATGGCAGCAAGCCCGAGTAACGGGGCTTGCAAGAGAAACGCCCTGCGCGCTGACGATCAGTATGTGGACTTCATCTCAACGGTTTAGACTTACCATCGCCATCCAATGGTGTCTGTCAGGACTCCGCCAACGGGGCCTCCAATGCTGCGGCCGAGGGTCATGGACACGTTCACAAAGGACCGCCACTTTGCGACCTCTCTTTTAGCCACAATGTCTGCGAGGGTCAGTAGATATCGCAGCAACAGGGCTAGGAAACCTACCGGTGATGATGATGGAGCTCATGGTCATCACCCCAGCACCCCCAATACCACTGAGAGCACGTCCCAAGATGACAACCCACATATCTGTTGCCAGTCCACTACAGGCTCGATGAGTTTCCGAATGCATGCCTGATCAACCTGGTCAAAAACTCACCAGACCACACACCCCAGGGCAAGGAAGAAGTACGACCAGAGCAGGAGCGGTTTCCGGCCATAGACGTCGCTCAGTTTGCCGTACTGCAGATGTCAGCGTCATTCTGCGATATAAGAAGCATATAACAAGGCAATAACTGACCATCGGCTGCGCAACACACACTCCGAGCGTATACCCCGTGGACAGCCAGGCAGCGCCCTGCAAACGATTGAACTCGGACGAAATGCGCGCCGTCGCGGTCATGATGAGCGTCGAGTCGGCATTGGAGATGAATTCGCCTGGTGGTCAGCGACTCAGCATACTGTTCTCTACTGTTTTTTTAGGCCGCTGGTACCTAGAAGGAGCACGGCAATGATGCTGCCCACGCTGATCGACGCCTCGACTGGCGGCTTAGACGGACTCGGTGGTACGGCATCGTTCTCTTCGTCGACGACAGCATGACTAGAGGCTGGCTGCTTTGTGGTGTCGGGAATCAGCGGCGTTGTCTCGTCGGGGGCGGCCATGATGCAGAGAGTCGTGTAACAGCCATAGCCAAAGCATCAGCACGAAAAACTTTTGTCAAAAGCATCGGACATCGGCGATAAGCGTGAGTCAAAGGAACGCAAGCACGCCATCTGAGTTGGAGTGTAGAATCTGTGGATGGATGGATGTCAGTGCATCAATCGGGCTAAAATGGCGACATTCTCCACCGTCAGAATAAAGTGGGAATAGCTTCACTTCGTCACAACACCAACACACCAACACCTCTCCATCACCTCTCTCTCCATCAACCAATCCCATCATGAAATTGGTTTCTCATACATTATGCATCTTATCATTACTTGCAGCAGCGCGTGCGACCGGCCTTTTCCCTGAGCTGCAGCAAATTCTGAGGCCAGGCCCAACACAAGCAGCGCCCAACTTCATCTTCATCATCACCGACGACCAGGACCTGCAGCTCGACTCAGTCGACTACATGCCATCAACCTTAAAGCATCTCAAGCAAAAAGGCACCTTCTTCCGCAACCACTTTGTCACCACCTCTCTCTGCTGCCCGTCGCGCGTCAGCCTGTGGACCGGCCAGCAAGCCCATAACACGAACGTCACCGACGTCTCTCCACCATACGGTGCGTGTTTCCATCCAGATCATGAACTCTCGCTCACTCTCTCCCAGGGGGCTATCCCAAGTTCGTTGACCGCGGCTTCAACGACGACTTCCTGCCGGTTTGGCTGCAGGGCGCGGGGTACGACACGTACTATACTGGCAAGCTGTTCAACGCCCACACGGTCGATAACTATCACAGCCCTTTTGTTAACGGCTTCAATGGCTCCGACTTCTTGTTGGACCCCTTCACCTACTCGTATCTAAATAGTACCTACCAGCGCAATCGCGACGCCCCCGTCAGCTACGAGGGCCACCACACCATCGATGTCATCACCGAGAAGGCGCTGGGGTTTCTGGACGATGGCCTTAATGGCGACAGGCCCTTCTTTCTCACTGTTGCTCCGATCGCGCCTCATTCCAATGTCGATGTGGGCAGATTCCGAGAAGAAGCTCCTACGGTGATGACCGAGCCCATCCCTCTGGATCGTCACAAGTCATTGTTCAGGGATGTGAAGATCCCTCGCACCGAGAATTTCAATCCAGACCAGGTGAGAAACACAAAAGCACTCGCTGTTGTCAATAATTAACTGTCTCAGCCGAGTGGAGTCAACTGGATCAAGACCCTCCCCAAGCAGGACCCAGCGGCCATCGAATACCACGATCATTTCTACCGCCAGCGACTGCGTGCTCTGCAAGGCGTGGACGAGCTTGTTGACGCGCTGGTTACGCGTCTTGAGGCCAGCAGCCAGCTCGACAATACGTACATCATCTACACCTCCGACAACGGCTACCATATCGGCCAGCATCGCTTGCCGCCGGGAAAAACCTGCGGGTTTGAAGAAGATATCCGCGTGCCTTTCTTCATCCGCGGCCCTGGTGTACCGAGCAATAAGATTGAAAATGCAGTTACTACACACATCGATTTAGCGCCCACCATCTTCGACCTTGCGCGAATCCCACTTCGAGAGGACTTCGACGGGACGCCGATTCCGCTGCCTGGTGCGTCGGATACCGTCCACCCACGCCATGAGCATGTTACTGTTGAGTACTGGGGACAAGCTTATCTAGAGGGGGAGAAGGGCGCCTTAAGTACGCGAGCAAGGGTCGACTCTAGAATCAATTGCTGACAGCCCCCTCCAGGCAATCCTGAGAAAGTGCCGGTTTTCGCGAACAACACCTACAAATCCGTTAGAATCATCGGCGAGGAGTATAACCTTTACTACTCCGTATGGTGCTCCAACGAGCACGAACTTTACGACTTGACGGTGCGATACCTAGGCGTGGCCTCGTCATATTTAGCCTGCTGACTATTTCCAGACCGATCCGCACCAGTTAAACAACCTCCACACGAGGGAATCTGGGCGCGATAGCGATGTCAGAATCCTGGGGCGTAGTCTCTCTCAGGTAATCACCAGACTAGACTCCATCCTCCTCGTCCTCAAATCCTGCAAAGGCACCACCTGCATAAAACCATGGAATGTCCTACACCCAGGTGGCAATGTGCAGAACTTGCAGGATGCGCTGAATCCGCTGTATGATGCGTTCTACACTAGCCAGGCCAGCGTCTCGTTTGATCGCTGTGAGCATGCATACATTCCCGAGCTAGAGGGGCCGCAGAAGGCGCTGCCATTTTCGAGATACGGGTTGAACTGGGACGTCTGGACGTGATATAGAGCACATCTGCATGAAATGTATATAGAAGAATAATGCCTGGTCCAGTTGATGTCCGGTGTATGTCCATCCATAATAAAATACAAATCTTGAATTCTATGGCAGCAAGACATGACAGCGAAGGCGAGACCACAGTAGAAGACCCACAGTCTAGTCTAGAAGTATACGATAAAATAGCGCGAGTCAAGCATGGCCCCAATATGCTAAGGCTAAGCGAGGAGACAATGGAGTCGCCCATGATTGCGCCATAGCTCCATATATTGTCGACAACATCGCCCGGTACCTGGTATGCCCGCAATCAACGTAATCTCTGATAGCTCGGCAGAGTCTGCAGATAATGTCGGCATATATAAACTCGCGTCGTTGGCCGGAAATGCAAAAATCCCGTCAGACTGTATCAGTTTTTGACCATGGCTTCAATGAAGGAGCCCAAGTTGGACGTCGACGTTGTCGACAGCGAGAAGAGTGGTATTTCCATAGCAGATAGCTACCACAATGGCTTGGATGTCGCGTCCAGTACCATTTCAAAGGACTGGGATGACAAGGAGGAGAAGAGGCTCAAGTTCAAGTACGTGGCCGGTGCTGGCCTCCTCCATGCAGTTACTGATGCGTAACAGAGTCGACACGATCCTCTTGCCCATCCTGGGCCTCGCCTTCTTTGCTCTCCAAATCGACAGAGGAAACATCAGCGCTGCCCTCACATCAACCATCACCGAGGACCTCAGCATTACCACAAACCAAATCAATGTCGGCACCCAATTGCTGTCGGCCGGCATAGTCATCAGTGAGATTCCATCTAACGTGATCCTACAGCGCGTTGGTCCGCAGAGATGGCTGTCAGCACAGCTCTTTGCCTGGGGCTTGGTGGCCACATTCCAAGCATTCGTCCAGTCCTATCCGGCATATCTGGTGACAAGATTTCTGCTTGGTCTCCTGGAAGGCGGTTTTATCCCGGGTGCGCTCTACTACCTGTCAACATGGTACAAGAGGGAAGAGAGCAGTCTTCGAATCACCCTCTTCTTTTTCGGGCAGATGTTTTCAGGCGCAACGTCCAGTCTGATCTCAGCTGGGCTCCTGACACTGTCTGGTAAAGGCGGTCTCGCTGGCTGGAGGTGGATTTTCCTCAGTAAGTCTCCTCCCTCTTCATGGGTGGCTGAGTTAACGAAATTATCAGTTGAAGGAGTTATTACGCTCGGTATTGGAGTTATCTTCATCCTCTTGGTGCCGCCCAAGGCCGGTGACGGACGACCGCTCGTCAGCGCTGGTCGCTGGAGTTACTTCACTCCTCGCGAGTCTCATATCGCTATCCAGCGCGTCCTTCTCGATGATCCAAGCAAAAATGCTGGCCATATCAAGATTACTGCGCGCGATATCTGGAATACCGTGCGACAGCCACGGATCATCCAACACTTTTTCATCACCCTGGTTGCTATGTCTGGGTTCCAGGGGTTGACACAGTACACTCCAAGCATGATCAAGTCATTCGGTTTCAGCGCAGTGCGAGCGAATGCTTTGGCATCGGTGCCGGTGTACTGTGGCATGTTCTGGATTCTGATACTGTCGTATCTCAGGTAAGCCTAAAAGCTCCGTTATTGTTCCCAACCACGGGCCGTTGAGCTGATGCGATGAAAGCGATAAACTTGGCCACCGAGGTCCCTTCGTCCTCATTGCCATTACATGGAATGTCATCGCATATGCCTGCCTGCGAGTCACACCGGCCACTTCAGACCGGTGGCATCGGTACGGAGTCATTGCAGTCGCCAATGTTTCCTACGCTAGTATGCAGTAAGTGAATACCCAACACCCATGCCGTTGCAAAACGGAACAGACTCGCTAATCGAGTGTCTCCAGCGTTCTAAATATCGGCTGGCTGTCGGTATACTGCAAATCGCCGCAAGAACGGAGCGTCGCCATGGCGTAAGTTCCTTTCCATTCGTCCCGTTCCCAAGAGGATGCTAACACCAACAAGACTTGTCATTATGGCCGCAAACTGCGCGGGAATTTCTGGGTCGCAAATCTTCCGAACCAGCGATAAACCTCTGTATCATCATGGCTTGACGGCCATCTGTGCTTTGGCCGCGGCATCGTGGGTGCTGGCTCTCGCATTGAATCTGCAGTCCTATTTCTGGCATCAGCGGGGGAAAACAAAGGTTTCGTCAGGCCAAGTCTGAGAAATCGCGTCAATCTGTGTTGTATAATAATGGTATAAATTGGATGTCGTGATCTCATTTAGATACAATAAACAGCGTCATGGATATCTTCATGTCGAATTGCGCGTCGTCGTCGCAAACTCGAAATTGGGCCCTTTAGTGACACGTCCGACCGTAGCATTCATTGAGTTATCATTCCTCCTTTACCCCCCTGTCCTTATTCTGGCGAAGCACCGGGGTATAGCCGTGGATTGGTCGTTCAGAGTTCGTCCTTGGGAACGCCCTCAATCTCAACCAACTCAGTGTCGAAGATCAACGTCGAACTCGGCGGAATGGGTCCAATGCCTCTCTCGCCGTATCCATACTCAGGAGGAATCGTCAGCTGCCTCTTCTCGCCAACGCACATATCCAGGAGACCCTGGTCCCATCTGCTCTGCGTCAGCTGTCCAAGTCCTCCGGCATCCAGACCAAGCAAGACCTACCCCTTAATGACTCTCCCAGAGCCAAGCTTGAAGCCCAATGGTGTACCCCTGTTGTAGCTCGCGTCGAATTCGGATCCGTCAGAGGCGAGTTTGCCCCTGTAGTGCATCTTGACGTTGTCGCCTTTCACGGTCTTGCGGTTGCACTCGACGGCGTGGGTGGTTTCAATGCCGAGGTCGGCGGCATGAGTGAAGCCCGCGAGGGCGAGGGCAACGATCGTAGTGAGGGCTGGGATGCGCATTGTGTAGATTGTTAAGACGGTGGAGGAGGATTGGTGGTGGTTCTGGAGTTGTTGTTGCTGTTGCGGTGAACGTGGCCAGGGGGTGCATAAATTATGTGGATGACTCAGCGGCACAGCATCTGTTTTATACAAAGGTGTATGGAAGACTGAACCCGGTCGAGATGGTTTATATGGCTTTTGGGGAATTCAGATTTCTCAATGAGTAATAGACATAGTGAATAGCCCCTTGATCATTTGGGGTGTGTATTGCAGTCATGTAACAATTCACTCACGGTTACAATCCCTCCAGTCAACTTGATATAGGCTGATGTAACCGACTTTCAAGGCTTGCAGGTGCTATTAGCAGTCGAGAAGGTAAATATGCTGTATTATGATGATTAAAAACAATTTCTAACTCTAATTACTCTCTATATTAACAGTGGCTGTGCATGTGCACGTTCCTTGCAGATCTTACTATATGCCACAGAAACAGTATATGAAATATATCCCGTGGGAATCTCCTACTCTGCCTTCTTCGCCCTGGGCACCCGGAAAAGCTTGTAGAAAGCAATGGCCGCAACGGTGTTGAAGGCGATATATACCCACAGGAGCCCGAAATCGCGCCACCGGTTGCCGAATTCAATGCTGACGCCGCTGAGGAAGTCGTTGGTATGCTCCAGAGCACAGAAGTTGCATGCTTCGCCGCCCAGAGCATCTGGATTGAGCACATACCCCCCGTTGGCGACTTTGTAGCCTTCCATGTACTCGCCACAGGTCATTCCAGACGGGGTCGAGAAAGACAAAACCTCGTTATCGGCACAATGCATGGGAGCATTCCCGAGAGTCGCGGACAGCAAGGACGATACCAGATAAGTCATTGGGTTGACCCGGTACATGAAGATCCAGAATCTTGGGAGGGCATCTGGGCCGGCGAGAATGCCGCAGAAAGCGTACATCATAATAAACAGGATATTCGACAAGGCTGATGCGATCTCTGCACTATCCATGCCGGCGATCAACATGTGGGCGAATGAACTGGCAAAAAGGAAGGCCGCCCAGATGATGAGCATTGTTAAAGTGCTCCGGTAATGCACTGTGTCTGTATACTGTGCGTTCTGGTACAGGCCTACGGGATAGAACCAAACTAGGAAGCAGAAGACCGCCATTACCTATGCTAGCCATCAGTAAGAATATGTGGAATGTAGACAGTGACACATACCGTGTTCCAAACAAACTCGACGGCAATGTTGGAGAGAATGAATGCTTGCCATGCGTAAGTCTTCGACTGCCGCTCGCGCGATTCGTAGAGCATTCGCTGCGTAACGAACGATGGGACAATTTGCAGGATGAGCTGGACAACCACGAAGAGGAATACAAAGATGCCAAACATCTGGTTCTGGAGGCCCTGTCGAGTATTGTCTGCTTTGAAGAAGGAGAATCCAATGAAGAGCGCCTGTGCAGATGCCATTAGTTACACTCGTTATACTCAAACAGCACTGGACAAACGAGCACTTACACAGCCAACCGTCAGCAAGGCCTTTGAATAAATGTAGGATGGACTCCGCCAGTACTGCTGGAACACACGACGTCCAACCTGGACGAGTTGCTCAGAAAAGGGCGCTGCGAATTCAGCATAGCTAGACTTGTCGTTTGGGTCCGAGATCGGTGAAGGCTTGTTGGCCAGCTCTCTTAGCTTCGCAAGTTCGCTCTGCACCTCTTGATACTCAGCGCTGCTCCTCCATACAGCTGGCCAGTCAATGTCCGTCTGTGCTCCTGGTGCAGCGCCTATCACCTCCAGCATGTGCTCTGCAGGGTTCGCGCCTTCGGGACAGGCAGAGCCACCATTGCGGACAAAGTAATCCATTAGCGTCCCTGCTCCTTGACCAACCTCTCCAAAATACACGGTTTTTCCACCCTTTGCGAGCAGCAGCAGTCTATCAAAGCGTTGGAATAACATTGCAGACGGCTGATGGATGGTGCAGAGAATTGCCTGTCCGTTCTTGGTCAGGGTCTCCATGAGATTGCAGATTGACCATGAAGTTTGACTGTCGAGACCAGAAGTAGGTTCATCAAGGAATAGCAACAACTTTGGTCGAGCTGCCAGTTCAACACCAATTGTCAATCGCTTTCGCTGCTCGACATTGAGACCCTCGCCAGGGACGCCGACTATCGCATCGGCGTACTCTCGCATGTTCAACAGGTCAATGACGGTCTCGACATAGGCCAGTTTCTCAGCACGGCTGTACTGCGGAGGCTGTCGGAGAATGGCACTGAACTCCAGCGCCTCACGTACGGTTGAGGTATGGAGGTGGAGGTCTTGTTGCTGGACATAGCCTGTTTTCCGCTGGAAGGACTCATCGCGCGGTCTTCCATCAACGAGCATGTTGCCTCCAACAACACCAACTGTCGTGCGACTCGCCAGGACGTCTAGCAGAGTCGTCTTTCCAGCGCCGGAAACGCCCTATATAATATGATCAGTTGGATTGCAAGTCAACTGCGAGAAAGCTGTCCTTACCATCAGAGCTGTCAGGGTCCCCGGCCGAATCCAACCATCAACATGGTCGAGGATACGCCTTGGTTCGCCTTTAATTTTGATATCATAGGTCACGTCTTCCCAATGGAAGATTGAAGATTGCTTCTCAACACCAGCTACCGTACCTGCTTCCGCACCGGTGTCCTTTTCATTCTGGACAGCCGGTGCCACCTGCTCTTCGTCGCCTTGCTGCCGCTTCGTCCGGGCCTTCTGGGCCTTTCCACGGCGGAAGACGAGCACTTCACCCTTGGAGCGTTGAGATGATACTATTTCGGACGCGATCAAGTGACAAACCGCCAGGAAGACAGCGAGAGCCACGATGATTCCAAAGTTGCGCCAGCGATGGCTGTTCTCGTACCCATACGAAGACCGCACAAAGTCGGTGCCCTGAACGACATCCGACCCTGGCATCGCACCCACCGTCGAACAGACCTTCTCCTGGAGAGACACATTCTCGTAGCCAGGACCCGAGGGGACAAACGAAACGCAGGGAAACGGACGACCGTGGAATTCATTCACCATAACCGCTTCAAACCCGTATGATACCGGATTCAGCCATCGGATCCATGAGGCCCAGCCTCGCATGTAGTTGACCGGGATGGCAAATCCTGTGTATAGCACCAGCCCCATCAGGATGATCGAGGAGGGAGCTAGTGCCTGCTCAATGGACTTTGTCAAAGAGGCAAAGAAGCGGAAGAACATGGACATGCCCATCATCATTGAAAAGGACACCAGGAACATAAAGAAGAATGCGCCTGGCTCGCGCCGGAGATTGCCCATAAAGTAGAGAGCCAGGTTGGTGAGCAGGGAGTTTGTGATCTTGTATGGCATGTCCATAATCATGGACGAGATGGCCTCGGCGCTCGGATGGTAGAGGGCATACCGGTTGTGCTTTTCGACGATTGTTCGTTTCTCGTACAGCGAGAGGATCTCGAGCATGCTAGAGAAGGCATTTAAAAGCACCATCATGAACAGCAGGGCGCCACGAGAGAAGAACGACGAGGTGTCCCCGGGGAGGTTATAGAAGACGCTTGCGATAATCAGGGCCTCGAAGAAGTTCCCAATCAGCATGGCCAACGTTACGCTGGGGTCGTTCTTCAGCCGCTGGAAGTCCCTCCATAGGCAGAGGCGGATCTGTCCCCAATATGACAGGGTATATGGGGATTTTGCTCGCTGTTTCTTTGACTTCTCAGCTTGTCGGGATGAAGCGAAGGTATCAAGATCGCCTGCATTAAAGGGGTGTTCGGTGTTGTACAGCTCGATTTCGTGCAGCAGTGCCTGGCGCTCAGCACTTTCCTTCCATCGTTTCGCAAAGTCGTCAGATGTCCTGGGCACCAGATTCTCAAAGCCCGGTCTGATAATTCGTTCTATAGGGCTTGACATGGAGGTGAGGAAGTCTGGAGTGGTTTGGGCCTCGGGGCATATAAATCCCAGTTGTATGAAGTACTCCTTGGCTGCCTGCGCCGGGCCAAAATAAATCTGCTTGCCTTCATAAAAGACCGTGACTTTATCGAATATCTAGCACTTGTCAGTATACGATAAACCAACGGTAGTTGAACTCACTTCATAGGCAGCCTGGGGGGCTTGATAGATAGCGACACACGAAGTCGCGCCGAAGACATCGCCTTGAGTCCGCAGGGTCCTGCAGAACTCAACCGCGTTTGCACTGTCAAGACCTCGAGTACTGTTATCCCAGCACTGCAATGGGGCGTAGCTGAGGGCCGCCTCTGCAATCGTGACTCGCTTCCTCTCTCCTCCGCTGACGCCCCGGACGAAGTCATTTCCCACCTTAGTGTTGATCGTGTGGCCGATGCCAAATGTAGACATGATGACGTCCCGTAGATGCGAGGCATATTCCTGTCGACTCATGCCCCCGGGGATCTGGCGAGGCGTGCGCGAGAGAGCTGCAAAATAGAGGGTGTCTCCGACGGCCAGCTGGGGGTAGTGAGCGTCCACCTCCGCAGTGTAGATGGCCTCGCCGCGAAAGTGCGCGGCCATCTGCTTTGGACTGATTCCCTGGTAGTTGATGTACGATGACGGGTCTACTTCGAAGCCATGGGTTTCCTGCGCAATCGTCTTCAGCAGGGTTGAGCAGCCAGAACCGGGCGGTCCCAAAACACATAGTTGCTCGCCCGGGAGCAGCAGCGCATCGACTCCCTGAAGAATGTCAATTCGCTGCTTTTTCCCACCGAGCCATTGTCGGGCGAGGGTTGGGAGCCTTAGAAATGCGTTTCCAACACTCATCTGGTAGTCGACCGGGCTTCCATAGCCCACCACATTCAAATCCTTGACCGCAAAGCCTGTAACGCGCAGCAAGGGCGCGTCATTTGAGCTGTATCGAACATCATAAAAGGCCTTCGCCCAGGCTCTGGCGTTGAATTTGGGGTTCTGAGGGTCGAGGGCAGCGTCTTTGCCTGTTGCGAAGGGGGACTGGTGATGGGACTGTTTCGAGCGTACACTCAAGGAACGGGCCAAGTCGGCCACTTCGCGATCGCCTTGCACTTGATCGTCGGTCTCAGCCAATGTCGCCATTCCCTCAGAGTCTGAGTCGCAGCTGTTGGCGCGAGTGCGACTGCCGGAGCTGACGGCGCGGTCTGCGGTGGAAGTGGAATCCATGTTGAGGGTCATGACATGGCGGCACAACAGGCTGCGAAGATATCGTTTTTATTATATAGAGTCCTCACGTCAGCTGGGTTCCGCGGCCCCGGTGTTTCGCGCCTTAAATGTCCGCAAACCCCCAGCGCTATCTGGTGAATGCGTCTGGTCTCGCCGAGCATCTGGCCGGGGTCCGCGGGTACCGAACAGCCCTCAGCCCACGTATTCCCGATCCTTTGCAATCCATTCGAGATTTATTAGCCAGTAAACTTGCCAGAATTTGCCAAGTTCAAACCCCGAAAGCCCGAAAGTCCGAGTATTCTTGGGTGGGCAGAGGCTGCTCTTCACGGACAAGCGGTCTGATATCAGTCTGATATCAGTCCGATGCCCTCTTGCTGAATCAATGGACAGCCCGACTCCGTTTCTCGCCCGTGAAATGCAGTCACACGCTGCCTCTTTTCGCATGAAGCTCTCGGTAATAAACTACCTGTTCCCGCTTTAGTGGGAGATGTGGGCGGAACTAATGCTTTTATAGTGCGCTAGGTGCAGAGATCGAAAGGTCTGCGCGTCTCAATGTTAGAGCAGCGACGTACTGACACTTCTCGAGCTGAAATGCGATCGAGGTGAACCAGAATGCAGCAGATGCCAGGCCAGTGGTGTGCAGTGCGTGTATCCCGAGAAGCGGAAAGCCCGCGGACCGCCGTGAGTAACCTCCCTCCAGCATGTTCACAGTCTAATCCAATGGCTCAGACATAGAACCGAAATCCATCGTCTAGACCACCGGCTGGAGGCTCTGGAGGAACGCCTGAAGACAGACTCGCCTACAACGCAGGCCAGCAGCGTCCAGCCGAGTGAGATAGCTCCAAATCTCGAATCGGAACCAGGACATGAGAGTATGCAGACGTGCAGTGCCACTTATTCGGCGGACGTTGACAGTGACAGCTTTCTTATATAAAATGGTTAGTGGTGCAAAGGACAGCATCGAATCCCTCACGAACCAAACTCGACTGGCCTCGAAGCCCCCGTTAAACAATGCAATCACACGGCTGGACACGGCATTGGACCAGCTGGCTGCTCCGAGCCCTCGTCCGGACAAAAGTGTGGTGGACAACCGCAGAGGCTATCTGCTGTCTGACGATGTAAAACGATATATAGACAGTATGCTTGTCCCTAAGCAAAACAACCACTGTGCTGACTGTCGTAGCCTTTCTGGATATGCTTCTACAGCATTTCACCATATTTGACTCATTCTCCGCCGTAGTTGATCCCGAATTCCTGAGAGCAATGCCTCATATAATCGACTCCCCATACGCCCAGGTTGACCCCGTAATGCGAGTGATCTACTACAGCGCCATCTACTTTGGCCAGACTATCGGGACCGACGGCGAGGAAAGACTGGGGACCAGAACCTACTACCTGTGTCTTCAGTCGGTGCCCAAATGGCTGGAGTCCGCAAAAGGGACGCAGCTGGACCTTCTTGCTGCCTCTTTGGTTGTATGCTCGTCCATCCAGACTGATCCTAGACCCCTACTAACGATCGGTCCAGGCGTGGATGGCTATCAACAACTTTGACTACCACCTAGCATGGCAGTTCCACCGCGAGGCCTGTCGATTCGGCGACCTGCTGGGGATTCACAACGTAGACCTAAGCCCGGCTCGCTCGCCCGAGGAAGAGGCTGCAAAAGAAACGCAGCGGCGACTGCACTGGTTCTTGGTTGAAATCGATTTCCTTTTCAGGGTGTGGTACGACAAGCCCAGGGCTCTCCGGTGTCCACCAACTCAAGTCCGTCTGCCTGCGATCATCTCGCCAGCAACTGCGCAGCCAAAACGTGGTGACTGCGCACTCTTCATCCTGTGGTCGCGGACGCTCTTCATCCTTGACGACTACTTCAACGCCGTCGAGACCCTAGTGGAGAGAGACCTTGTCCGACGGATAGACCACTACTGTAACCAGTTGATAGAGCTTCATGACGACTGGGATCTGTTGTCGGTGGCTAGGTCGCTCAGAATAAGCCAGTTCGAATGCTGGATGTACGCAGAGACCGCCATTACCTTCCACAGCATCATCATCACTATGCGGCGCAGGATAACGCCAGCAGGCCAGGCAACGCACCCACAGGCAGTCCAGTCTGCTCGGGCAATCATCAGCATCATTCACGAGTGGTCGAGGAAGGATCTCGCACCATACGGAGAGCGTCTTAATACGCAGTAAGTCCTACTTCCAAGGCCAGCTCTCTTACTTATAGCACCTAACATAACAAAGCTTCCTCTCGTTCTATCCGTTCTGCGCTTTCTTCACGCTCTACTACCATATCCTGTCGTCGACCGACCTTGGCGAGTGTGAAAGCGATATCTGCAGTCTGGAGGCTCTCGTGGGAATCATCACAGTTAAATCTTCTGTCCGGCCCGACTTCGCCCCAATTGCGAATGCTCTGGGGGCATTGAATGATGTCTCACGAGCAGTACACTCTGGTCGAGCGCCTGCACAGGGCCTCACGGTGGTCTTCCAGGGGCCGCAGCCTACAGCGAGTCTAGATCCTGGCTCGTCCGACAGTCGTGAGCAAGGTGATGCTCAAGTCCCTTCCCAACCAAACCCGGGTCTCCAGCCTCTTCCGCCATTTGAGTCAATGCAGAGTCTCTCGGCGGGCGCTCCCTTGCAAGCAGAGAACCAATTTGACGACACATTCGGCATTCCCTTTGAGCTTCAACATCAGATCGCCCTTGACTGGGACCCTGAAACCGGGGGGAATGACCCAGCCAGGCCCGGGACTGGCCAGACGCTGTCAGAGCCGGTGGACTTTGTGAGGGCAATCGAGAGCGAACTCATTTGGCGGAACTGGCACGAGAGCTGGTGGAATTGAACTTACAAGATAGCAAAGGCACAGAAAACTGAGATCATTCTGTTTTTCTGTATAGGTGTGACACGTAATTATGGTAGAGTACCACTCTTATTTGGTATCGGATGGGGTCCCCGTAATTTGCCGGTACCGTATGTTACCAACAAATCCATCCTCGAATTTCCGAATTTGCAGCAGCGACAAACACCACAACGACAGGCACGATGGACACTTCGACCCCGTTTCCCTCTCTGCTGGTCTCTCCAGATCAGCTTCACTCGGCTTTGACGGGTTCGTCCACGCGGCGCATCATTCCGGTCGCCGCTGGGTCAGCATCCCACCTCGCCTCGTACCAAAGCCAGCACATACCGGGGTCAATGTAAATATATATTCCACCAGTACCAACGTAAAATGCATTAACTCGGTAAACAGATTCTTCAACATGGACGAGATAAAAGACGTTGAATCTCCATACCCGCAAATGCTGCCATCTGCTTCACGCTTCGCTAAATGCATGACCGAGCTGGGCCTTCATCCGGACGATATCCTGGTGGTCTACGATACACTGGAGGTGGGACTGTACTCCTCGCCTCGCGTGGCATGGGCCTGTCGCCACTTTGGACAGCGAGACGTGCACGTCTTGAACAACTTTCCGCGCTACGTCAGAGACGGATTCCCTGTTGCTACGGGCCCTTTGGCTGTACTTCCCCGTTGTCAGCCGGACTATCCCGTCAACGAGCAAGATCCAAGGGAGGTAATATCCTACGACGAGCTACACGACCTCGTTCTGTCAAACAAGATAAACGAGGAAACCCAGATAATCGACGCTAGAATTCCCGGTCG
Source organism: Aspergillus puulaauensis (assembly GCF_016861865.1). NCBI lineage: Eukaryota > Fungi > Ascomycota > Eurotiomycetes > Eurotiales > Aspergillaceae > Aspergillus > Aspergillus puulaauensis. Next base: position 3,475,978 of record NC_054862.1, on the reverse strand, counting down.
GTTTTCCGGAGCTGATCCTGAGCTCAATCCGTCCCTGCGGTCAGGCCACATGCCTTCGGCGCTGAACGTCCCACTGGCGTCGATCCTCGGGGAGGACAAGGTTATACTGTCGCCAGAGGAGCTGAAGAGCCGGTTCCGAACGGCAGGAGTAGACGGGCGACGACCTGTGATTCTAACGTGTAATTCCGGTGTGACTGCGGCCGCGTTGGACCTGGCGTTGCAGCTGAGTGGGTATGAGATGGAGCGCAGGCTGTACGATGGGAGCTGGATGGAGTGGACGCGACGCGCAGAGGACGATTTGGTTACAGTTTCTGAATAGCGCTTTCTCTGCATAGTTCCACAAGCGAAGACAATGGAATAACCAGCAGTTTCCCTTGTGAAGGCTGGAAATTTGTTTACATGATCAGGTGACTTGCTGCTGCTTTGGGAAGGTCCCGTGATTGGCGGGGTAGCCGCGATCGGAGCCCTGCTTAGTCAACAGATCATGCAATGTGCTGACTAAACAGCCGCCCCGCCACTGAAGGATCCCGATTTCGCATCACGCGTCGATTTTTCTCGCCGCAAGGAGACGGTGTATACGACCATCGATCACAATGATGCGCCCTCAATTGGCATCTGCACTTCGGGCTGCCCGTTCAGTTAACCGGGGCTTCGCCACAGCGTCCCCCGTCACCTCAGCGGTGCGCAACCACAAAGTCGTGGTCATTGGCGGAGGCACGGCTGGTCTGGCCATCAGTCATCAGCTGCTGCGCTCCGGTCGTTTTGTCAAAGATGACATTGCCGTTGTTGATCCTGCCATCTGGCATCACTACCAGCCTGGTTGGACGCTGGTCGGTGGTGGTGTGAAGACCCGAGAGCAGTTGCGCCAGCCGCTCCACGGCCTGATCGACCCCAAGCTCAAGTTCTACAACGAGAGCGTTGGCACATTTTCCCCGGAGGAAAACTACATCACGCTGGGCAACAGCAACAATATCAACTACGATCATCTCGTTGTTGCTCCGGGTATCGCCCTCGACTTTGGGAGCACCAAGGGCTTGTCTGAGGCGCTGGCAGCCCCGGACTCTTCTGTTTCGACTGTCTACTCATACGATACCTGTGCCAGTGTATTCCCCTCGATTGAGAAACTGCAGAAGGGTTCTGCCATCTTCACCCAGCCCGCCGGTGTCATCAAGTGCGCTGGTGCTCCCCAGAAGATCATGTGGCTCGCGCTCGACTACTGGAAGAAGGCCGGATTGTACAACCCCAGCAACCCTGCTGCTTCACCCATCAAGATCTCGTTCGCTACCGGCACCCCAACCATGTTCGGTGTCCCCAAGTACAGTGCTAAACTTGAGGAGCTACGCAAGGAGCGTGGCGTTGAAGGGCTCTTCCAACATGACCTGGTCGCCATCGATGGTAAGAAGGCCACCTTTGCTCGACCAAACGGAGAATCCAATGTCACCAGGGAATTTGATCTCCTGCACGTTGTGCCAAAGATGGGACCCCACGGGTTTGTCAAGAACAGCGCCCTCGCCAACCCGGCCGGCTATGTCGACGTTGACGACGCTACCACCCGCCACAAGAAGTACGGCAACGTCTGGTCCGCTGGTGACGCATCCAGTCTGCCTACTTCCAAGACGGCCGCTGCAGTCACAGCTGAGGCGCCCGTCCTCGTCCAGAACTTGCTCCGCTCCATCGATGGCAAGGAGCCCGACGCGGCATACGATGGGTACACCTCGTGCCCGCTCACGACAGAGTACGGCAAGGTCCTCCTCGCAGAATTCAAGTACGGCGGAGTCCCGAAGGAGACATTCGGCAACTGGTTCGGTATCGACCAGGCGATCCCGCGAAAGGAGTTCTACCTGCTCAAGAAGCACTTCTTCCCGTGGGTGTACTACGAGTCGATGCTGAGTGGCAAGTGGGGAGGACCCAAGGGCTGGCTGTAAATTAGACCATATAACCATGTATTGCTAGATAGAGAACTAATAATAGAACGGCAATGTTCGTTCGGACCATACGAACTCAGTGCAGTATCGCTCCGATGCCTTCAAAGTGATGTCGGCTCATTGTGTCTATTCAGCCATAATGCATGCCCGATCCAACGAACCGGCCATATGGGAAATAATAGTAGGAATCGTTAACCATTCTGTTGGGTCTAAAAAAGCCATACTCTGGTCCGCTCGGGCATCCTGATAGCCGGCCCAGGCTATTGAATGAGCTGTTCCAGAAATGTTGCTCCTGTAGGCTGTTTGGTGCCTCTACTTGCCACGGCCGAATGGACTTTTCCTCTTTCACCCCGGAGTGTCTTGCCCCCCATGATGTTTGAGAGAACGCTACAGGCTTGTTTCGGCCCTAATTCCTGAGGCTTTGCACTTGCATCGTAGCGCCCTTCTGCTGCCAATCAGCCTCTGCCTCGCGGTGTTGGATTTTAATTCTGTCCACGTCTAGACTGGTGCGACTCGTCTGGACCGTCCGGGGAATGTGGAGGAGGAGGGCTCTCTCAAAGCATCACGGAGGTCTCGAGTGCCTCAGACCCCCGTCCCCCGGATAAATCAGATGAAGCCTTTTTAGTAACTTCTTGGTCGTCCTTCCAATCATCTGCGCCAGACCCCGTATCTCGCTCTGACCCCCCGCTGCACGCACCCCCTGCTGTTGCATCCAGAGTCGAGAACAAGCTTATTCGCCCCATTGTTAAACCCTTGAGCCTGCGATTTATCCGTTTTTCCAGGATCGCGTGAGGCGATTTCAGTGTTGGCGATGGACAGCCGGGGTCTATATCTCCCCCTGTCTGCCCGCTGGGATTCAGCGAGTCTACCCCGATGAAGCAGTGATACATTTCTACTCTTCTCTATTGATACCCTTTGGACAGTCGTGTTCGGATCTGCCATGGGGAAAGACACTTTTACTCTCGCTGGCCGCGAGTGGCCCAAGGTGAAATGGTGGAGGATGAAGGGCATGCGCTTCGTCTATCTCACCCTCTGGGCAGCTATGATTACCTCTGCAACAAACGGTGGGCTTATACTCGGCCGTCACATTTATTGGCAACAGGACTGACGAGTCTGTAGGTTATGATGGCTCGCTGATGAACGGTCTGGAGGCACTCGAGACCTGGAATGCGTGTATGAAGTCAAGTCGAGAGTAGTTGAGCAACGAGACTAATCAAGTGCAGCATACAATTACCCTACAGGAGCAACCCTCGGTCTTCTCGCTGCGTCCATGTCCATCGGCACCGTTGTTGCCATTCCCATTGTGCCCTATGTCGCTGACCTTTTCGGCCGTCGCTTCGGAGTCGTCCTGGGCTGCACGATCATGCTGTTTGGCGTCGCAATGGTCTCAATCGGATACAAGATCGAGCTGTTTGTGTTCGGTCGTATTATCCTGGGATTTGGACTCGGAATTGCACAGGTCTGTATCTAAGATGGTCTTTAGGGAGCGAGGTTGACAGTCTATAGGAATGCTCGCCCCTGCTGGTCACCGAGCTCGTCCATCCCCAGCACCGCGCGGTCTACAGCACCATCTACAACTCCTTGTGGTATGTAGGTAGTCTGATCGGTGCATGTGTCGCACTTGGTAAGTCACTTCGAGCTGTCATCAACGGCGGTGGTAATAACAGACACAGGCACGAACCAGATTGATGGAAGCGACTGGTCCTGGCGTGTACCCTGTCTCTTGCAAGGCGTCCCGTCAATTTGCCAACTTGTTTTTATCTGGTAATTCTATTGGATCCGGTTTATATACGAGAATGCAAGCTGACAGCTTCAGGCTGGTGCCCGAATCGCCTCGCTGGCTGATTTCAAAGGGCAAGCTGGACCAGGCGAAGAAGATCCTGGCATATGTCCACGCTCAGGGTGACGAGAATGACGAGCTGGTTAATGTAGAGTTCGACGAGATCCAGCAAACGATCTCGCTCGAGAAGCAACTCGAGGGCAATGGGTGGTCTCAATTGTGGTCGACGCCTGGCAACCGACACCGGTCCATCATCCTGATCTCTATCGGGTTCTTCTCGCAATGGTCTGGGAACGGAATTGTCTCTTACTTTTTGCCCAAGGTATGTGATATATCCCTCTGTGCAGTAGCTATAGCTGACAGGAACAGTTCCTCGAGCTCATCGGAGTAACAAACAGCCACACGGTCCTGACGATCAACTCCATCCTCAACGCTATCAACGTCGTCTCCGCCACTGGCATCTGCTTCTTCGTCGACAAATTTGGACGTCGCCGCCTCTTCCTGACGTCCTGTATTGGCATGCTTCTGTCCTTCACTGCCATGACCATCGCTCTCGGACGCTACCCCGAAGGCCCCGGCGGCGAAGACAACAATGCCGGAAACGCAGTCATCGTCTTCATCTTCTTCTACTACATCTGCTACAACATCGGATTCAGCGGGCTGCTCGTGGGCTACTCCTCCGAGATCCTCCCCTACAGCCTCCGCGCCAAAGGCCTGACGCTGATGTTCTTCTGCGTGTCGCTCAGTCTCTTTTTCAACCAGTACGTCAACCCGATCGCTATCGAGGACATTGGCTGGAAGTACTGCATTGTGTACTGTGTCTGGCTGGTGTTTGAGCTGCTTGTTGTTTGGAAGTTCTACATCGAGACCAGGAACACGCCGCTGGAGGAGATTGCCAAGTACTTTGATGGCGATGAAGCAATTATCGGTGGCCAAGCGGCGACAGAGAAGGTGGTCGAGCTGGTTTCAGCGCAGCATGGGGAAGAGAGCGAGAAGGGCCCGACTGCTTATACTGACGTTCCCAAGTCGTAGTCAGTCGTAGTTGCTGGAGAGGCGGTCTGTGTCTATCGAGTCTGTAGTTCGTGAACAAGAAACAAATTGTGAGAAGCTTATCCAACTTATTTGTCGTATGAAAGACGAATCGTATTTACCGAGCTATAAGTTATACGCCATAATTCATTATTTATAGTCCCAAACGCCTCGCTGAACTATGTCCAAACCGCATCCAGCCAGCCCTTGTATTTAAATATCATAAACCGCCATGTTGTACACACTATCGCCGCCCTTTCGAGCGCATTGTGACGAAGATGATGCCGTTCCAGAACCCTCGTAGAGAATTAAGCGCAGCGACGCTCACCATAAGTCCGTAGGGTTCCTGCCCAGGGTACCTGAATGCGTAGATGCGATTAATTGTTGCTGCAACCCATGTCGTTAACAGGGCGAGGAAGAAGAGAAAAGGCATGAGGAGGAATTTGCGCAGTGATACGCCTGACTGATGGCGACGGACTATAGGAGCTGGAGTACTGTTAGTAGGTGTCGAGAGAGCTATACTCCTGGTGATCTTACTCTCAAAACTCTTCGCATCATTTTCACCCTGAGTCCGTACGAAAGAACCATTGCTTGCAGAGGCCGTAGACGACAGGACCAGACAGTCGTTGCGAGTGAGCATCAACTCATGCCTCAGTTTAAAGATCTCGCGAGCGATGACAAGATACAGCACGAAGACAAGAATAATAACGAGCCTGACTCGGTCAGCTATTGCTGTTTAGTTTTACCGGGCTGGAGTCCTACCATATCGGCCCATAGTAGAATATTACGCGGAAAAGCACCCAGTTGGGAGAGATCGAGCACCAGAACTATGGATGGCATTCAGCACTTGACCGATCACAGAATCAACGGCTGTGCTCACCGTCACACTCCCGTACAAGGGGCCCTTTTCTACACTGCGGACGAAAAGGAAGGCGAGTGCCGGAACGAAGGTCAATGTCGTGATGATTGCAAAGTATTTCTTCTCCAGCCTGCGGAGCGCCTCGGGCTCGTAGTGGTGGAAGACGACGAGGACCACGTCGATGGTCATGGCGAGCGTCCAAAGGACATCGGCAACGGGAAACCTGCTCTGTTAGACCGTTGTCCAATTCCCTGGATACTGTATAGGACCATACATCTGCAGGCAGAAGGCCTGGAAGCGGCACAGCCCCGACTCATCCCCGGCAAGTGGCCCGCTGACGGATATCATCGTGGCGATAAAGTCGAACAGGTTGTAGAATGCATTGATGAGCATGATCCGATGCGTCGGGCTGCGGAAGTTCGGGGAGTAGCAAAAGGTCACAAAGATGGTGGCCACGCCCAGGAGCGACAGCGCAGAGGCCGTCCGCCCAGCAATGGACAGCTGGTGCAGCTGGTAGTCAGACAGCTTCATCGTGAGCTTGGTGTCTTGTGGCAGGGGCCAGCAGATGGCTGAGATGTCTTGGATTCTGTGCCCAGATCAAGGGACCGACGAGATCCATGAGGCGTGCAGATGTCGCATATCTATTGCGAGAAGCCGTCGCAGGTTGGTGAGAGGCATGATGGCAAGATGGCTGCGATGGCGCAAGTGACAGAGAAAAGCAAAGAGCCAGGATTGTACTTAGCAGCAATTGTGCGATCTGGAGCGCTATTACGCCATCGGCAGCAGTTGTGATAGCCCGTCAACCGCTCCACCGCTGGCGCTTGCTTGCTTTTTCCTCCTCCTCGGATTGCCGCGGGGCGTGATATTACGACTGCGATCCCAGCACTCTGGTTCCAACTGGATACTCGAGAAATTAGTATATTGCGGCGGAAACACCATTGCTGCGGACTCTGTGGAGATATCAGCGTCCTGCATTGGTCCGCGGCCGACCATGATATCCTCCCTGAGTCCCTCCCACCACCGGCCCGTGGCCGATCCAAGTCAGGAAACGGCATCGGGGGTGCCCGTCTGACACTGACAGAAAAAGGGTCTAGCCGAGAAATGTCAATCACACAGTTGGACCCTGCACGGACGAGAAGATCTCATCGATGGCTCGATGTCGCGATGGCAGCCCTATCCCGTTAGACGGCCCCCCTCAACCGAGACGATCGGCACGAGCACGAGCTTGAATTTAACAATTGATGCGGCATCAGCGGTTATGACCTGTCAGTGCCGCCGGTATTGCAGTCGGAAATAGCGCAATGACCGTGGCTGTGCTCGCACACGTTCAGGGGCACTGGGGCGCTCTCTCGCACACTCACCCCGTGGATTCCAGCTCGAGTCAGGCCCGAGCCCAAAATTAAAGTCAGGGCCCAGATCGAATATCTGCATTCATAATTCAATGTGAATGGTGTGATTCTAGGCGTGGGGGCGATGTGCGATGATCCGGTTCGCGTGCTCGCCTCCCTGTATGGGTCTAGGACGTGCTCGTTTACATACAGTCCACACAGTCGGCATCACTTTCGCTCCTCCACTTGCTCCTCCACTCTCTCAACTGCTTCACTAGCCTCAATCTTCTCTCGCACTTGCTGGAGATCAGTCACCACCACATCGTCCCCAAAGATCTTGCCGATCTCCTCCAGCGTCTTGCCCTTGGTCTCCGGGAAGTAGCCGAACACCGTGATCGCCCCTACAATATTCGTACATACAAACAGTGCATAGTATCTATACCCGACGTTGTCAAACGCAACTGGCGACACCTGATTAAAGATGATGTTGATGAGGACGTTGCAGACGACCGAAATGGACGAGCCCTTTGCCCGGATGGCCATCGACATGATTTCAGGGACATAAATGTAGTGAATCGAGTTGTATCCGAGGGAGTATCTGCCAATAGTTAGCTACCACGGACATTACCGTCATACTGATGCATACATCATCGTGAAGCAGAATATGAACGCAATGGTGAACCCTTTGGCAACCATGTTGTCACTATCCACGAACCCGCCTGAGAGACCCATGACGAGCGCCATGTCAAGCGACATCGCTATGCCCGTAATCCAAAGGGTCTTCTTGCGGCCCCAGGTGTCAACATAATACAGACAGACCAAGTTGGCCAGTGGTCCGACCAGGCCATAGATACTGCTGGGTGTCAGTGTACTGGACAATCAAGAAATCAGGGCGAGCAATACCCCGCGAGCAATGTGACATTGTGCCCTTCCATTCCCAGTCCCTTGTAAAGGTCTGTCTGATAGTAGTTTATTACATTGATTCCCGATAGCTGCGTGAAAGCCTGAACAAGAACAGCGAGGACCAGACGCTTGCGGTTGCTGGACCGGTTGAAGAGGTCCGCCCACCCAGCAACGTACTGGGTCTTTTCGAAATGCAATTGCTCTCGTATCTGATAGAACTCTGCTCGGACGGACGAATCGTCTGCAGGGTTTTGCCCATGGAGGCGTTTGATGACTGCAAGGGCCTCATCGTCGCGATCTTGTTCGAGCAGCCAGCGGGGCGAATATGGCAGCCAGAAAATACCCACGAGAATCACCAGGCCCGGAAGACATTCTAAAACATATCAGCACCATTATGCAACAATCTGGCTAGACTCCGTACGGAATGCAAGGGGAAACCGCCATTGGAACTCGCCCGTTGCATACGAGCACCCAAACCCTACCCACTGCCAAAGTCAGATACACGAGTAAGAGGAGACTGGGTGAACAAACATTTGCAAGAGCAAATCCAAACCCCACAAACTGCGCATGCAGACCCGCAATCAGACCGCGTTTATGTGACGGAGCGATCTCCGAGTTGTAGATTGGAATCGTCATGTCTGCATTAATCAGTTACTGCAGTCCGCTGCTATACCACCACCATTGCACGCACTCATGATGCCAACAGCAAACCCGCCCACGATCCGCCCGGCGATCAGCATGCCAACGTGGACGGTGGCGGCCTGAATTATTCCAGCAATCAGCGCGATCACCGCTCCGATCGCGATGGTCTTCTTTCGGCCCAGGGCATCCGCACTCCAGCCTGCGAAGAACACGCCGAAGACAGTGCCTGCTCCAAACGTGCTCACGACGGCTCCTTTGATACTTGCTAATGGCCGTTAGAGGAAGTGACCGAGGGATAGAGACAGACTGACGCGTGAATGGTGCAAAATAGTCCAGAAACTCTGGCTGGGCGATGACCGTCGATACAATGCCCGAGTCAATACCATATAATAGGGAGCCAACCTACACATACCACAACAATTAACGTCATGCGATTGAAAGGTATAAAGCTTTAAAGTAGATTAAGGAGTGTATACCGCCGCAAAAAGACCGCAGGCCCAGGTGTAGGCGTTGATGTTCAGATGGTTTGCTGCCATTGTAAACTGTCCACTCAGGTGCTGATAAACAAGAACGATGACTCTGTAATGGGCGTGGGAGTCTATATATTTATGTAAATAACCGATACGAATACTAAAATTTCCCCTCCTGATATTGAGCCGGCCTCGTAAGGGTTCGCCGGCGGAGTCGCCTAATCAGATTGAGCAAGAGATACAGACGATTTGGAGGCACAGCAGATCTACAGACTGTCTCAATAGAGACAGGTAGTGATACGAGATTGCTGCACCCCAGAACCCCAGACCCAAGGCCAGTACCCCATGCGGGGGTCTTGGTATTCTGTCAGAAGGACCGAAAGTTGGAGTCAAGCACAAAGATAGCCCAGTAAACTCATTTTTGACTGGACGATCGGCTAAAGAGAAGTCTCATGTAAATATCCGTCGCCTAAAATGGCTCGTGATGCCCAATGCCTTGTGTCCTGGCAGCCGACAGCCGGAGAATGTCCTCGACATACATTTAGATCACAGTCCACGCATAGATATAATCTCGGCTGGCTAGCTGTTAAATCGCCGAACCCAATATGGTAAAGTTCTCGCATGGCTGCTGGCATCCAGCGCCAGACACCCTCATCGACTGGGCCGTTGAGGCAGTTGTCGCTGAGTCTCGCGACGAGGAACTGCATTTTGTCACGGTATGAACGGACATGAACTGGTGCATATAGATCGTGAACTGACAGTTCTGTTCAGTCCTCAAAGCCAATCAATCACCGCGGTGATACGTTGAACAATCCGACGTTGACTCACTCCTTGAGCTCCGCAGTCGACAATGTCCTCCATCTATCCTCTACCCATTGGACGAGACAGAAAAGCGTCACTCAAGGACCGCACTTTGAGCTGTTCCCCGGAGGGAAGCCAAACCGTGCATCTGCTGTCCGTACCAGCAGAACGACAGACAGCCTGAGCATCGAAGAAGGCAGTCTGTCTGCGTCTGTGGATACGCGCCCAAAGTCGTTCGATATCAGCTTCCATGCAGATGGCAGGCTCTTGACCAAGCTGGGGTGGCGCTCGATTGGGTATGTCAAGCAAGGTACAACGGCTCTGCACCCTCGAGCAAGCTATCTCGATCCCAACAAGGGCCAGAGGTGGGTGAATTACCAGCTGCAGCTCGGGGTTGGCGACAAGGTCTACGGTCTAGGCGAGCGTTTTGGGCCTTTCGTCAAGAATGGGCAGGTATGAACTACCCCTAATAGAGTGCTATATTCTGCTAATTCTCATAGAGCATTGAAATCTGGAACGAAGATGGTGGCACCGGATCAGAACTGACATACAAAAACATCCCCTTCTTCGTCACTTCTGCAGGCTACGGTGTCTTCATCCCTACCGCAAACTTCATCTCTTTCGAAATCCAATCCGAGCGGACAACGCGAGTCAACATATCCGTTCCTGGAGAGTCTCTAGCAATGTATCTGATCTACGGTCCAGACCCAAAGTCGATTGTAGAGCGCTATACAACAATCACGGGCAAACCGGCACTCCCTCCTGCGTGGACATTCGGGCTCTGGCTTAGCACCAGCTTTACAACCGAGTATGACGAAGGCACAGTCACATCGTTTCTGGATGGAATGGCAGAGCGCGATATTCCGGTCAGCGTGTTCCATTTCGACTGTTTCTGGATGCCCGGGTTCAAGTGGTGCGATTATGAGTTTGACAAAGATTACTTCCCAGATGCAAAGGGGCAGCTGCAGCGGATTAAGAATCGTGGAATACATGTAGGTTGTTATTGCTTCCTGAATACTCCAGCTAGTGCTGACTATGTAGATTTGTGTATGGATCAATCCGTACATTGCCCAGGAGAGCTCCATATTCGACGAGGCCGCAGACAAGGGCTATTTTCTCAAGAGAACAGATGGCAGCGTGTGGCAATACGACTTTTGGGTAAGGATTCACTCTCGTCAGTCTTATATAGTTACGCTTACACTGGAGATTCAGCAAGCCGGCATGGGATTTATCGATTTCACAAACCCAGAGGCCTGTGACTGGTATCAGGGCAAGCTCCAAGCACTCGTCGATATGGGCGTCGACTCCTTCAAGGTGATATACCTGCCATGACCAGCAAGTGTTTTCTCTAATCAAACTGACAGACTGACTTTGGCGAGCGCATCCCTACTGGCGACGTCGTATACTATGATGGGTCCAGCCCCGTGAAGATGCACAATTACTACTCCTTCCTCTACAACAAGATCACCTTCGAAGTTCTAGAGAGAAACTTTGGCGCGCACAAATCAGCTCTCTTTGCTCGCTCTGCCACAGCCGGTTGCCAGCGATTCCCCATACACTGGGGCGGCGATCCGTATAGCACGTTCGAGGCCATGGCCGAAACTCTGCGCGGGGGGATGAGTTTGGCACTGTCTGGCTTTGGCTACTGGGCTCATGACATCGGTGGGTTTGAAGGCAAACCCGATCCTGCTCTGTTCAAGCGGTGGATTGCATTTGGGCTATTCTCCAGCCATTCCAGGCTACATGGCAGTGGTAGTTTCCGAGTAAGATAGATTCATGTCTCCGACATATTGGGAAACGCTAACTGGGAATCAGGTCCCCTGGCTGATTGATGAGACTGGAGAGGCAGACAGAGTCTTGAAATACTTCGTGCACGCTAAGCACTCTCTCATGCCATATCTCTACTCCAGCGCTATTGAAACACACAAAACTGGTGTCCCCATGTTGCGTGCACTGTTCATCGAGTACCCAAACGACCCCATAGCCTGGTATCAGGATATGCAGTATTTCCTAGGCGATAGCCTCCTGGTTGCACCGGTCTTCAACGCAGAGGGCAACATCCAATACTATCTCCCCAAGGGAGACTGGTATGGTATTCTAGATGGAAAGATTCGCACTGGTGGTGGATATTTGACCGAGAAGCACGATTTCTCCTCCCTGCCTGTGCTCCTGCGTCCGGGCTATGCTATATTTCGCAGTTTAAGCACGGACTTGGGCAGCGTAGTGTACGACTGGAGCAAGGACGTGATACTGCTAGTAAACTGGGTGGAGGGAATGGACACGACAGCTCGGATTGCAGATTACGAGCATCCTGGAGAGATTAAGACTGCCCTGAGAATCCGCGACACAGATGAGGGGGCTACCGCTCAGGTTATACAGGGCAGCATTGCTTCACCCATGCAGATCAGGTTCGTGAATAGGCGTATTGAATCTGCTAATGTTGAAGTTGTTGATGATAATATTCTGCGTGTGCATGAAGGAGCTTCGCTCGTTTCGTTCACGCTGAACTAGATTACGACTGCCACTTATTTCTGATATATGACCATGATTGAAGCAATTACTCTGATATGCATTGCCAAGGGAAGCTAGACATGGAAACCTTTATCTATCTTAAATATATCATTTGTCTTTATATCATATCCTTTATAGTTCATTCAAGCCATACTGTGACTTAGGGAGGCGGATCCTTTGTTACCGTTCTATATATCCGTTGTTTATCCCTTACGATAGAACATAATTCCTTATTTCATTTAGCACAATCTATTCTCTCAACATGTTTACACGAAGCTGGTCTTCCACGATGCTGTGGATTGTTTTTCTATTAGGAGCTATGGCCTCTCCTACTCCAGATCTCGTAAGTACACACTGGAATATATTGGATGATTTCTGACAACCACAACTCTGCAGTACATGCCACTCTCTATCACCATATGGGATGAAGCCGGATGTACAGGAAATAAGATGACGACGACTTTTGACCCATTTATAGCACCTTATGGCCAGGACACACATACAACCCTGGTGGGTGCGAGCATGAAACTATCACGACCATTGTCCAACCAGGAGCAGCTGGACATTTCGACTACTGATAGTGTTGCTAACTGGGAAGATGAACCCTCTTACCGCCAGACTTCGTGTTATATCTTTCGGACCAGTTTCTTTGCATCGGATACGGTGACGGAGTGTGTTGATACAGTATGGTTTGTGTGTCTGCGACTCTGGCGCAATACTGGTCTAGAATAGTCTTTAAAAGCCAATTACTTGATTTAATGCATATTCTAGTTGAGAAAAGCCAGCCTAGATGTGGTGTTGTAGGATTGATCTGTCGACACGAATTGGATTTTGAGAATAAGAGAGATATCATAGCCATACTGCTCATAACGAAGCAACATTGGGTTTACTCTTCAGATAAGTCTGCAACTGCCGCTGACTATCCTCAATAACGTCGTAGCCAAAATTATGGTCCCAAAACTCCGACTGGTTTGTCGGCACACTGACACCGTCGGGCATATACTGCTGCGCCTGTTCACGCACCCTAAATGCCTGATCCTGTCCGGCGAGTGACAGCATTTGCATTGCTGAGACCCGTTTGAGGCGTATCTTCTCGAACAGTTCAAGCCTCCTGCGTATTTCGTCTCTCGGGGGATCAGCCGGAAGGTCTGCGAATACCTCACCCAGTGCTGCTGCATCCTCGATCGCTTGAGCACCCCCTTGGCCTTGATCTGGCATGGGTCAGTACATCATTTGGCAGCTGTATAGTTACAAACTCACGAGGAAGCATGGGGTGCGCTGCGTCGCCGATGAGCAGCAGACAGCCTTTGCTCAACGTTGAAATGGGATCACGGTGCAACAGTGGCCACCGCGTGATGCTTGTCGCTTTTCTACGCTTGTTTAGTAATTGTATAGAGAGGGAAATAAGTAGGCTACCTGATAATCTTCAAAACATCAGGGTGGAAGTCGCCAAAGTAGGAGAGCACGTCCTCGACCTCAGCAGAACGATGCCAGTCTGATCATTGTTAGTTGAGCAGTGAATAGAGAGGATGCCCTACCTTCGCGTTCATGGTCTCCTGTCTCTCTGTCTTCGTGCACAGCGACGAAGTTCTGGATATTGTTACTATTGAGCATCAGCGCTGAACCAGAACGATATATAGAACTCCCTACTCGGCACAAGGATACCAAACCAGGCGTCTCATGTGTCCCTCGACGGCGAATATCTTCATCAGGCCGTCCTCAATTTTCGTGGCACCGTCTTCAAGCAGGGGAGCTATATCAGGATCCGCCCGCAGCTCTTCAACGGCCAACAAAAACCGAAAGACAGCCCAGCCTGTAGATACAACAGGGGTTTCCTGGCCGGTAACATGGCGGAGAGCAGAAGAATGCACACCATCCGCTGCCACAACCAGATCAGCCTTGTGACTCGAGCCATTTGCGAGTGTAATAGACCCCTTGTCAGTATCGTAGTCAACAACCTCTGCACGCAGGATAATATCTACAGGCCTTCCCAATCCTGCAGGATCAGTGGCTACGCGTCGTAGCTCTGAATGCAGATCGACTCGATGTGCGAGAAGCCAGGGACCACCGTACAAACCAGTAAAGTCGGGATATTGCACTCCAGACATGGTGTCAAGCGAGGTGCCTGATATCAACATATGCCGACGTGCCTCTACCATTCGAGCTCTCTTTACATCGAAATCCCATTGCGCAAGGACAAGGGAGGCATTAGGGCAAACATTAATTGCTGCCCCAACCTCGCGGAGCAAGCTCGAGCGTTCAAATATCTGTCAAGCGTTAGCTCCATGGCGATGTATTCTCGCTATCAAGATCCCCACCTTGACGTCGTGGCCCTTGCGGCGGAGACCAATTCCAGCAGCAAGACCAGCAATACCAGCTCCCACAATAATGACTTTCATATTTACGGCTAGTAAGATCCTGCCAGTTGAGGTTGCGTTCTGTGGAAGAGACTGTCGTCGGTGATGGTTGAATATGGACTCGGACCATTCCAGAAATCGAGTCACGGTGAGGCTGTCGAAGTCTCAGCGCCTTGATGATAAGAGCCGGCCAGACCGTGGACTCGTGTTACCCAGCCTTGATTCTGTCAGCCAGAGACGAACTGAACTGGATTCTCCTTGCTGCAATATCCCTGCCCTTGCGTCGGCCTCCGAAGGCCACCATCAATCCTCAGCCCTTAACCCACGCGTGCTTGAGCGCAGGCTGTTCATCGTACTCGAAGATAATCAGTTGCTAATCTCCATTATGGCTTCATCGTAAGGTAGCGGGGTTGTCTCTTAGCAGATAGTATTGCTGGCCAATGCAGGAAGCGCGGAGAACCTCGACCGGCCACAGCCCCTGCCAAAATATTAATACGAGCTGGATCCGGTTAATTATGCTCTTCTTCCTATCTGACCTGTCATCTCCGAGTTCAGTTCATATCCGAGTTCAGTCCATTTTGTCGGTATCCGGTGAGTTTGTTGGACCGGCCATGGTTAGAGACATCTCAAGCAGAGCAAAATATTCTGGAAGATGACAGTAACCAATCATTGCAATATAAATTATTATAAATCAGTACAATCAGAATAGTTATAGTTATCTAGTTAGTTAAGCTTATGACGCCTTGGAATTAGTAATCCTCCCCCCGCATCTGCTCGTATATCACCAGCACGCGGGGTCCCATCGGATATTCGTCTGGTCAGTGTATCTGTGTCAGTTCATACAAGGTACAGTGAAGAAATAAGTCTAGCAATGCCCCACGCCATAGCAAAAGTAGGCGACCGTGTCATCGCTGAGACGGACTCGTGGGAGACGGTAGAGGGCAATATCTACGTATGTCCCAGTATCTCCCCATAAGACCTTGCTAATATGGAGACAGTTCCCAGAGTCTTCTATCAAGGATAGGAGTATTCTTCAATCCTCTGATCTGTCCACCTTTTGCCCGTGGAAAGGCTACGCTTCGTACTGGAGCATAGTTGTCGACGGTAAGCCGTGTTTCGTCACAAGCAGCACCCAGCTGATGGAGTATCAGGGAAAACAAATGAGAATGCAGTTTGGTACTACAAAGAGCCATATGATGCCGCTATTAATATCAAGGACCATGTTGCCTTTGGTGAGTTGCCGCTGTCAAGTTCCCTTGCGCACGCTAACATCAACAGATAAGAAGCAGGTGGAAATCACAGACGAATAAGTAGTTGGTATCGATAAATAGGTCTATTCATAAATCAAGTATCATCGCTCATGACATTATAACACCGACACAGCACTGCTGGTAAAGCCCCCATCTATGACCAAGTTGTGCCCCGTAATATACTTGGCCGCATCGCTGGCCAGGAATGCAGTCGCATTGGCAACATCAATGGCGTCGCCCATTCTCCCCAGCGGAATGGGCTGTTGCATGATCTTGTTATAAGCCTCCTCTTGGCCGCTCGTCTTCAGGCTCTCGACCAGCGGCGTGTACATGAGCCCCGGGGCGATCGAGTTCAACCGCACGCCCTTGGGCGCATACATGACCGCAGTGACCTTTGTAAAGTGAATCACAGCAGCCTTTGCAGACGAATACGCAACCTGCGGCTTTCCAATATACCGCAAGCCCGCGATGGACGCATTGTTAATGACAACCCCGGATCCCTGCTTCTCCATAATCGGCAGCACAACATGGCAAGCCAGGTAGACACTCGTAAGGTTAATCTGCAGCTGCTTCTCCCAGAGCTCCTCAGGCATCGTCGCCGGATCGCCCGTGGCAGTGGCCCCGACATTGTTAATCAGGATATCGATTCGCCCGTACTGCGCCACGACAGCGTCGGCGACCTTCTGCACGTCGCTGGACGAGGTGACGTCTGCCTGCATGACATCGCAGACCCCGCCCTCCTCTCGGATTCGACTCGCGGTGTACTCTGCCGCTGGTAGTGAGAGGTCGCATCCGACAATCTTTGCGCCGCTGTAGGCGAGGAGTCGTGCCATGGCAGCGCCGTTGCCCCAGGTGTCTGAGCCGGGGATGCGAGTCTGGCCGACGCCCATGACGAGGGCGACCTTGTCCTTAAGGTCGGGGTATGTAGCGAAGGACATGATAGCGTCGATGGCGAATTATCGATAGAAAGCAGGCGATATGGTGCAGTACAGTATGGAAATGCGACCAGGCCAGGGTCTTAAGTCTGACAGCTCTTCAATAATCGTGGCCGCGCGACGCGGCATGGCATCCCAGATCCCAAATTTTGGATCAAAGCGCAGTTCGGAGCCTGTCCGATTCAGACGTTATCCAGAAAAAAAAAGAATTCCAAGAAATGCCAATCTTGCATGTCCGGACGTGCTGGAGCGAGCTCCGGGAGTGCGGAATCCCTCCGAGCTGGTGGAGCTGCATCCACGACTATCGTATATACTAGCTACGTATATGCCATATGGGACTCTGGATCTGCTGGTTCTGGCGGGTCGTCTCGGCAGAGATTAGATCGCTGGACATGGTGATGTATCTACAATTTGTCTATCAAACCGTGTGGAACTGCTCCAGACGCGCCACTGTCGACTACTGCAGGACTAGTACGTATATACGTATAGAGAATGTCTGGAAAGTGGGCCGTCAGTCATTAGCTATTAAGTTAGATCTAGTAGATCAAGTCCTGGCATAAAATCGTTGCAATCTCTGCATCCTTCGCCAGCGTGGGCCCGGAATACGCAGTCTCCTGCAGGAATCCAAGCGCAAAGTTACACCACGATCGATATCGCGAGGGCACAACCTGTTGTACTCTGGGATCGGCGCAGTGTCGGAAGCACCATACAAGGATGATGTGGCTGAAGAGTCTACAGCTGGTGATCAGCCCTGTTGGCACCCTGGGGCAGAGGAAGAACATACTGTGAGGATATTTGGAACTTCAACGGCATACAGCTCGGCATCACTGCGATGACTCTGATGATGGGCTCCCACTGGAAGATCTGGTCAAACACTTCTGCACATCTGCGCAGTTCGGCATCTGTCGTGTCCTCTGGCCGGCTGATGACTTTGTGGCTGCGACAGGTTAGCTAGGAGAAGTGATAGGAGGTCTTTAGATCATTCTTACAGTAAAGGTCTCCCAAAGTGGAACTTGGCTATGATATACCGGAAGCGAAGCCAGGAGACGACGAGAATCTCACTGGGGGAGTCAGGCAATGGAGCCAGATGGTCGTCGTCGAATTGAAGACCCGTGGGCAGTTGGTTTCGCCATCTCTCGAGCTGCTGGTGCAGTTCTTCCTGTACTGAAGGTGATGAATATTCACCTGTCACCTCGTCAGAATTGGCATAGAGCTTTGAAGAAAGAGAGAAGGCGTACTGGTAAAAAATATACTAGACTTGGTCCTCGTCAAGAGGATCCGGTGGGCGACCTGCGCCAGAAAGTGATAATGGAAGAACGAATCGTCCTCTTCAGCATCCGACTCCATCGGTAGGAATGCAGGCTGCTGCAACTTGACAAACGTGGGCAAGGGGACTCGCTGCGAGAGCTCGTCGAGCTGGCCTCCAGGGAGCTTCAGCTCCTGCGCCAGGATAGCATCGAACATGACGGCGTTCCAGAACAGACGCGACCACATATCTACAATCCACTCGTCGCAGGGCGTGGGAACACTACGCCGTTAGTTATATGTTACTTATGTTTGGTACAACAGATCGAGGTCTTACTTCTCCCAGAACATGCGACAGCAGGTGCTGGCTCGGTTGGCCATTGTCCACCAGTCGACAGGCCGCACCAGTTGTGCATAGAACATACTATCAAGCGTCAGTGATGCCTCGCTGGACGATCTTAATAGGAAATACCTCGACAATAGATAGTACTGGCAGCTCTGTATGTCATTGTCGTTGATCAGCCAACCAATGCGTTTCCTAGACTCATTAAAGAAGGCGAGCCCAGGGATATTTGCTTCAACGCCAGGCCCCATGTACTCATAGCTCATATCGCTCCCTGATAGCTTGCGCTGGCCCTGGGAACGATACTCGTGGAACTCCCCCAGAGCCCGCTTGGACCAGCAGCCCAGGGCCATCACAGCCAGCACAACACAGCTCTCGACGTCGTATCCAAACTCGCCCTTGATAGCCGCAGGCAGCGTATGGCGCAGGAAGAATGTGCGGTCCATCATCGGGTATGTGAGGTGGAATGTGGAAAAGTACGATTCACACAGCTCCTTCACCATCGACACGCTGAGATTCCCCAGCAAGTCCGTCTCGTTCCTGCTGCCTGGTCGCGGTCCTATGGGCAGACGGGGTCTCTTCATCTCCAGCGCTGTCGAGTAGTCTACGCCGTGCTCGTTGACAATCGCCTTGATCGCGTCCGGCAGCATCGGGAGGATCGGCCTCCACAGGATGAGCTGGTGCGCACTCCAGGGGACGACGGCGGACGGAGGGAAGCTGGGCGCACTCTCGACGACATCATGGGCTGGAGGAGAAACGTAGGTAGGTGGTGGAGGGTTGTCTGCTGTCCAGGGCGTGCCTGAGTGTGGGATAGTGCCAGCATGGGAGGAGTAGCCAGTAGGCGTCTTTGCGGAAATATTATCAAGCTTGCATTCCAGGCGTCCCAGCATTCGGAGCAGGGCGTTCGAGGAGATCTCGCTACTACCCTCGTCAGATTTACCTCTCTTGAAATAAAATAAAGAATAAAAAGACCTACCGAGTCTGTTTGCGGTAGCTGTAGACACACTCGATCCCCATTCCCCGACACAGCCCACAAGGGAACTGCTCGTCGCAGCGAGTCTTCTTCACGCGACAGCGCTCACAGGCCTGGTGATGATTACTTGCATATTAGCGAGTCCATAGCGGCGATACACATCACACAGCATACCTGCCTGGCGACGTCGTGGCGCCGCTTCTTTCCCCCCGGCGGCTCGTTGCGGTGGTCCGGACCCAGTTCCTCGCTGGTGTGACTAGCCATGGTGGGCTGATATGGAAGCAAAGTGGATTGAAGCAGAATCGCGAATCAAACAGGCAGAGCCCGGCGTGGCAGAGGCCCAGGGGGAGGAGCTGGTCCCGGAGTCCGGAGCTCCAAAGTACGGCCAGCCTGCTGCCACCCTCGCAGTCCGGGCCTGGACTCCCGGAGCGCCCGGCAAAGGCTGTTCTCCAGCGAGGATCCACTGGCTGCCCTCGTGAAGCCGATCTTGGGCCAATAATCCCGTCTGCTGCGTGGCTGCTGGGGCATATCCGGAGACTAACTCTGCTCCGGATCCACGGCTCCACCGACGCATGCGTAAATGTAAATGTCTGGAGCTTTCAGTCGACTGGTAGTGTACGGACAGACTATAGGCAGGAGAGACTGTAGATAATGTGTGTTGTCTCATTCTATACTCCGTATGTATTACTTCTATCTATAACCAAGCTCGGCCGCCTTTATCTGCAGGCCCAGAATCCGCGAGTAATACCGCGACACTGCCAGATTCCCTCCCATAAACCACAGTCCCCGGTGTCCTGATGGCCGCCAGATGCCTCTCATCTCGCTGTTCTCGTCGAACCCCCAGACATCGCCAACCGAGTCGGCCGTCTCGTCGCCAAAGAGACGTCGTGTCTGCGTGCGCATGTTCTGGTACCCCGTTGCAAGAATAACCTCGTCGGCCTGGAGCTCAGTACCATCGGCGAATTTCAGGCCATGAGCGAGGACTTGACTGATTTCTACTCCCTGCTTGATCTTGATATGCCCGTCGATGATCAGCTGGCTGGCTCCAACGTCGATGTAGTATCCTCCTCCGCGCTGGAAGTACTTGAGCAACAGCCCTGCCCCGTTAGGTCCGTTGTCTACTTTGAACCCTGCTTTCTCGAGCCCTGTAATCTTTTCTCGATCATGGTCATTTTCGACCGCAGTGACACCTATCTGCTGTGTCTTGAGCAGCTCCGCTGGCATGCCCCAGAACCACAAGTCTGCATCCTCAGTGGGAGGACCATCCTCGTCATAGAGGCCCTTGAGGCCAATATCAGTGATCGCTTCGGACGAAATCACACACGTCGTGCTGCGCTGGACCATCGTAACATCATAGCCCTTCTCGTAGAAATCCTGGGCAATATCGTGGCCGGAGTTGCACGACCCGATCACGACAGCTTTCTTCCCTTTATTTGCATGCAAGGCACCTTTAAAATCGGAACTGTGACAGATGCGATCGCCCTTGAAGCTGTCAAGACCGGCCAGGGGTGGAATGTACTTCTCGCCTGAATGTCCCGTAGCCTGGACGATATGCCGGGGATGTACAGTCCTCGTCGACACAGTGTTGTCCGGATTCCGACGCTCCAGAACGACAGTCCACTGCTTCCCATTCCAGCTTGGCGACTTGAGTGTCGTGCGAGTCCAGACATTCAGCTCCAGCAGCTTGGCGTACGCTTCAAAGAACTCGGCGAGCTTGTCCTTGGGGGTGAAGACCGGCCAGTGCGGCGGGAAGTTGATGTAGGGCATATGGTCATACCACACCGGATCGTGCAGGACAAGCTGGTGGTATCGCTGGCGCCAGTTATCGCCAATCCGGTCATTCTGGTCAATGACAAGAGTGTCGACATCGAGCATCTTCAGCCTGGCAGCGGCCGTCAAGCCTCCTTGGCCGGCGCCTGTCGGTGTCAGACATATTCAGTATAGACGATAGGATAGATGATAGGACAGAGGGCGAGATGACATACCAATAACCAGCACAGCAGGCTCCGTTTCGCCGAATTCAGCGTCAGTCTCGCGTCTCTCCTGCCAGTTCTTTCGGTCAGGACGACCGCCGTGCTCAACCCCCTTGCTGCGACGCCCATTGAGTGGCTCCTCGTGCCCCTTGAGCTCCAGCAACGAGGCGAAGAATGTGAGGATCTTCCACTCCCCGTCCTCCTGGGCAAGTCGCACGACCCCACGGCCCCTGCCGCATTCCAGGTCGATCGTCGTGAAGAATTGGATGCCGTGGGAGTTTCCCAGTCCATCGAGAGCACAAGCAACCGGGCGTCGAAAGTCTGAGGATCGATCAATGTCCAGCTGCAACGAGCGGCTGCAATTGGCGTCGAGGAAGCTGGCAATGCTGTCTCGCCCTTTTGCTGTGTGAAGATCCCAAGAGAGGCACAGGTGGTCTCTCCAGTAGCCGTCTGTAAAGAACAGTGCCGCGACGGCCTTGAAGTCTCGCTTTGCCAGGGCGTCATTGACTCTATTTACTACGCCCTGGGCCAGTGCATCTGCGTCTGAGGGCAGTAGATTGGACGGTGCAGTCGCTGGGAACTTCCCAAGTGGTACATTGACGGGGCCATTGGCTTGGGAGACGGTCATGATTGTGATCTATACTTGGCAGACAAGCTCTATAGATTGTAAAGACTCACGACAGACAAGCCTTTATAGCGGAACCAAATCCCGCCATGGCTTCAAGGCTCAAGCTCAGGACAACAATCACTCCCCGCATTCCCCGCAAGATTCGCAGTATATCTGTCGTACGAGGGTGGAAATCTAGTCTGGGGCATCCGGAGGGCTCCGGGGTGCTCCATCAGCAGTGGATTCAGCGTGTCTTGTTGGTGCAATGTGGCTGGTCGTGGATAACGCAAGCCCGGCGATCAGCAACCCCCAACGAGTCATGGCACCGATCAATTCTTACTAGGGACTTTGATTGGGCCCTTCTCCCCACTGTCGAGTCCGTCGTTTCCTCCAAAGCCGTACGTTTGGTCGCTGGGGCGCACCTTTCCGTGTTCGAGTATGAAGTCCGGGGTACGAGCGTCGAGGCCACTGGACATGCGAGGAGTTGCAGCAACAGCAACACTCCTGGATTTCCCCCTTTAAAGACGCATTCTGTCGTGCAGCGACAATCATCTTGTTCGGTGTTCCTCCCAGCCACAAGCGCTCGTGTCGCGTTGAATTGAGTTTTTCTGGAATTTCTACGCCACAGAACGATGGCCGCCAGCGACAATCTCGAGGCCGATCTGGACAGCAAGCGCCGGTCGGACCAGAACGCTGATATCCGGGAACTGAGCATGGAGGATGTAGATGCCGAGAAAAGGTGTTCCAGTCCCTGTTTCGCCGTTGTTGTCGTGTATTCCCTGGCTGACCGTGCCCCTATCCAGACTCGTCCGCCGCATCGACCGGCGCATGCTTCTGCCCACGGCCATCATCTATCTTTTGTGCTATCTGGATAGATCGAACGTTGGTATGCAATGCCTACTATCAATATCTATCACCAATTAACCCCGCCAGGAAATGCCAAAATCATGAACGCCGAGACGGGCGACGCCCTGATGCAGACCAACAACATCACCGACCGCGAATACACAATCGGCATGATGGTCTTCCTGGTCGCCTATTCCATCTTCGAAGCCCCCAGCAATATCGCTCTCAAGCTGGTCCAGCCGCATCGCTGGCTCGGTTTCCTGGTCGTCGCGTTCGGCGCCTTCTGCACTGGCATTGGCTTTACGCATACATTCAACGAGTTGGCGGTTCTGCGCTTCTTCCTGGGAGCTGCTGAGGCAGGCGTGTTTCCTGGTATGGCTGCTCTTATACCTTATTGAAATCAGTATTCTGACTGGCGAAGGAATGATCTTCTACTTCACCTTCTGGTATAAACCCAGCGAGCGCGCGATTCGGATTGCCTTCTTCATGTGCAGCGCCACGCTGTCTGGTGCATTTGGAGGGTAAGTTGCGGTTTACATTGTCGACAAGATATGAATCTGACTTCTCAGTGCAATTTCATACGGTGTTGGGCATTTGAATGGCCGTCAGGGCCTGGAGGGCTGGAGATGGCTGTTCATCATCGAGGGCGTACCAAGCAGTAAGTGTCTCGACCTCTGTAGTCTGTATAATATAACACTGACCTCTCAGTTGCTGTCGGCCTCCTCGTCTTCGTCTTCATGCCAAGTTATCCTGAGAAGGCTGGGTGGTTGTCGCCCGAAGAGAAAGAGCTGCAGGCGCGTCGTCTGGGCCCATATCGCTCTTCAGGGTACGATCCCCATATCTCAATATTCGTATAACGTAGCTTACACCAACCAGGGACGACAAAATCAACTGGCCTGATGCCAAAGACACGCTCACCTCGATCCGCCTTTACCTGCACTACATGACCTACCTGACTATCGGGTGTGGGGTTGCCTCGATGGCCTACTTCGCCCCAACCATCGTCAGCGGACTGGGCTACGATGGCCTTGATGCACAGCTGTTCACAGTGCCGCCATATGCCGTCGCCTATCCCATTACTCTGCTGGCGGCCTGGCTCTCCGATCACTACAAAGACCGGGGCATCATTGCCACCATCGCCTGTGGCTGCGCATGCATCTCATTCATCATCCAGGGTAAGACACCACGCCATACACTACTCCCAGGGACTGCCTGCTAATTAATGTAGCTTCCCTTCCTGAAGATGCCTTCCGTGCTCGGTACGCGTTCCTGATCATCGCCACAAGCAGCGTCTTCGCAGGCCTCCCATCGCTCAACGCCTGGGTTGGCGACAACGTCCGCACCACGACAGCAAACTCGCTCACCATCGCCTTGAACATTGCATTCTCGGGGCCAGGTCAGATCATCGGTGTTTGGATCTACAGGACGCAGGATGCCCCGGCCTACCGTCTAGGGCACGGAGTCAATGCGGGCATGAGCGCCGTTGCTACAGGGCTGGCTCTCTCGTTGGCGTTATACTACCGTCGACTGAACAAGAAGATCCAGGGAACTGGTGAGATACCGTGGGTTACTTAGTCTTATCATTATACTGTCTTTCTGTCAAATTGTCGTGATCAACTTCGTTTGCATCATTTAGCCAGCATCGTCGATATTTACACCAGGCATTCTTAGACTTCTAGCACTAATAATACGCATGTCTAAACATCATACTCAACCTCCTGAACAGTCGGCACTCTGTCCAGCTTCATCTCAAAGAACGCCGCGACCAGCTTGACACCCTCCCAGATAGCCTGCACCTTCTCACTACTAACGCCCAGCCTCCTCGTCCCGCGAATATGCCAATGCGTCTCCAGCTTCAGGTTCTGAATCATGATACCAGGAAGGACCACCAACTGCGTGTCCAAATCATCGAGCACCTGCCGATCCGACAGATAGAACCCATATGTGATCTCCGTGCTAATCCACGTAAAGTCCCTGTGCGCATCAAACAGACCCAGCGTGTCACTGGCATTCCGCCCATAGATCTTATCATACCACCCCATCGCCCGCTCATGGTTCGCCCTGTCGGCCTGCCAGTTCTCACGCGTGGTCGCGTAGTCCCTGTCCTCGGGCCTCTCGACCTTGGCAATGGCCAAGATCGACTCGATGGGCTTTGGCACGCCCACGATCGAGATGGACTTTACGAGGGCCTCGCGCAGCCTCCGGATAATGGCCTTGCGGGCGTCAGGTGTGGCATTCTCGGGCTTGTTGATGAGGTAGTTGTACAGCTGATGGGCTTCGTACGGCTGCGTACTGGCGGTTAGCGTTGTAATTGCGAGGATGTACCAGCGGTTGGAGTCGAAGCCGGCAGCCTCGAACTTCTGCTCGAGACTCTGGAAGAGGGCGTCCATTGTCTTGTGGTCTGGGGGTTGGAGGTCCTAGCGCTCAGTATGGGTTGGAGCCTGGAGGGTGGTTGGAGTCCAAGCACTCGGCCTTTTCTGCGAAGATTTTATAGAGCGATACTGAGTCAGTTGGAGAACGATGGGAGCTGTGCATATCACACCAGGGATCTACGGATTCTGGCGGAGCAGTTGGTGTTGTCCGGGATAGCATCGAGTCAGGCAGTAACAATCAGTCAGTGCGGGCAAGTTCCGTTGACCAAGGTGCCAAAGGAGTAATAATACGCGCGCCATGTGGCATTTTACCCGATTGAAAGCCTGTTTGAGGTGCAGTGGTGGTGCAAGAGGACCAGAATGTGCATGAATCAAGCGGGGCTTCGGAGCCCGGACTCACCTCCGGGTCCAGAGTATACTGAGTGCACCGAGACGAGGTATGTCCCCCACCACGTCGATCTGAGGCTTCACAACGTCTCGGCGGTTCTCCGAGGTATGCATCTGACATTTGAATCTGAAGACAATCTTATTCAAACCTCATTGCGCGTATCCCTGTTGCGGACAGGCATAGTGACCACCGACCGCTGGCCACCGACACTGCCCACCCCTGACCTTACAACCAAGACAGATATCAATCATGGGCTCTTCCGAGTCTCAACAGTCCGATGTCCTAGCCCAGCTGGCATCGAAGACTGTCATAGTGACCGGAGGCGCAGGCGGAATCGGTGCAGCCACAGCCAAAGTTTTCAACACCAATGGCGCCAACGTGGTGATTGCCGATATTCCCAGCTCGCAGGAGACTGCCCAGAAGCTGATTGCGAGCTTCCCGTATCCTGAGAAAGCCGTTTTTACGCCCGTTGACATCCTCAACTGGGAGCAGATGCTGGATCTGTTCCGCGGGACCATAGACCGGTTCGGGTCCATCGACACTGTCGTCGCAAATGCAGGCATCATGGAGAAGACAGAGACGCTGGATATCGAAAGCACAGACGACCAGGGGAATCTGCTCGAGTCCACCGGTGCATTCAACGTTATCGACGTAAATGTGAAGGGTACATTAAACAGTACGTTGACATCCTGTTTCTGGAACAAGCAAACACTAACAGCGTGACCTAGCACTACGACTCGCTATGCATTACATGAAATCATCTACCAACAATAGCGCTGGGCGCAAATCAATTGTTCTCGTCGCTTCGACGTCCGGCTACTTTGGCGGCACTGGGGTGTCCGCATACGTATCCTCAAAGCACGCCATCATCGGCCTGCTGCGAAGCTCGCATGTCACAGCAAAACAACATGGAATCACAGTCACGGGCATAGCGCCCTTCTTCACATACACAAATATCACGGCCAAAGCGGGGACGCAGTGGCAGGCAGATGGTCTGAAACCGAACACAACGGCCGACGTCGGGCTGGCCATTGCGCAGAACTCGGTCGAGGGCGCTAGCGGTAGCTGTACGCTGGTATGTTGTCTTTCTCATCCTCCAAAATATCGAAGCTAACAGTCTGAAGGTCGCTGGTCCGCACCGCAAGGAAATGGAGGGCAGTCGAAGCGAGATCATGCCACAGTGGCTAGGTCAGGGTATCTTTGATTTCTTCCAGAATGCGTTCAAGATAATTTCCAGTAGTGGAGGATATAATCTTCCTAGTAATAACTCAAGGGCGTAAGCAATAGTCCAGTCGTTAGTATCTAATACGATAACAGCTGAAACAATACCGTTGTAGTTTGTTTGCTACAAACAGATATTACATTTTCCTCGTCCCTGATATCAGAAGCGTGCTTCAAGAAGGCAGTCTTAACCACCAAGTAGGATCGACGCAATGGGCCAGGACGGTAGAACGACAGGCACGTAAGTCCAAGGAGTCCTTCGGTCCGATCCAGCGCCACCCAGCCAGCAAATTGTAGGTCGCACGAGTATACATCCCGCTCCAGCGTCCGCGCCTTATCCATTCCTTTATTCCAGCTATTTCCTTGAACGCGTATCCAGTGCCTCGAGGTGAGGGTGCGTTACTCGGACGCAGAGACGGTGATTTCGACGAGGACCACGGTAGTCGGGCTACCGATGGTTTCATTGTCGTTCGAGATCAGTAGTACGAGGGTCTCAATGCATTGCGACAGGTTTGTTGCAAGGGAGAACAGCTGGCAGTGGTATGCCTCACTGTGAAAGGCGGTTAGTGTGCATCAGCCAGTGTCCATGACAATTATTTAGACACAGAAGGGATGTTCAAATATAGGAGCAGTAATTGGCAGCTCAGACATGAGCAATGCAGCGACCTCGTGCTTGAAGCCGGAGAAGATTCCATCACAACAACAAAACAGCTGCACGTGATCATTAATCGGCACATCCTTCTCCCGTCGATTCCGATTGGCTGTCTGTAGCTTGCGCCTCAGGCAGCATTTGGTACGTCTTCCACACTGAATTTCATTCAAAAGAATAATAAATAAATGAAGATACAAAGTAGGCTGTAGAAACTAAAATATTGATATCTTGCTAGTGCTGGTACTGAATAAACATGTGTTTTTCCGAAACGTTGAAAATTGTCTATTCTAGCGGAATATATATTGTGTCGTCTGCTACCAATGATCTGTTGATGAAAGATTTAAACAGACTTATATTCAGAAACAACTCTCTGAAGAGTGTCTTCAACGCTTTCCTCCTTCAGCCCTAGTAGCAAATTTGCGAGGACCCTATCAGTTGCATAGTTAGAGCCCAAGCCGGGGATGTCGCCGTAAGTGGTGGCGCGGACCAGGGTGAGAGCACCGCTGAAATCACCCGCCTGGAGTTTCTTGGTGCCTTCGCTGACTTCGGACTCGGTAGTAGTATTCTGAGTACTCCACGGCGCCCCCGTGGCTTTCTCCAAAGCAGCCAGAATCTCCTTCTGGGTTGTATCGACCGAGGAGACGTAGAGATACTGGTTGGCAGTAGCCTGAGGACGCTTCAGGACCGCGACCACAGCATCACCCAACTGCTTCTCATTGGTGGCAGTGAATCTTTTGTCACCAGAATTCCAGATTATAGCCGAGCGAGAGGCAATGTCATAGCCAAGAAAGCCATTGTTAATGCCCTACCAACATCAGTATATAGCGGCATGCGAGCTATTGAGGAAGCTTACCCAGTCGAACAGGGGAGCAGTGGCCACTCCAGTCCAAGTAAAAGAATCGGACTGCTTGGACTTCAGGTACTCGATGACCTCTTTCTTTTGACCGAAGAGAGGAAGCAGGCCAAGCACAGCGTCGTTCAGGCTGTCTGCCGAGAACTCGGAGGGCAGGAACCTGGAAACACCAGCATGAATAGCGGCGTCAATGAGCTTCTTCTGGTCTGCAAATCCAGTTGCGCCCACTGCGGAGATCACAGCATCCTGTCCCTTAAAAATTTTCTGCAGGTCGCCGCTGGAGAAGTCGGACTTGCGGACAGTGACGCCGGCAGGGAAGGTTGCTTCGCTGGAGGAGCGAGTCAAGACGGTGATATTGAAGTCCTTGGAATTCAGAAGGCCTGAAAGAATGATCTTGCCAATGCTGCCGCTGGCCTGTCTGCAGTTAGCATGGATGTATAGACTAGGTAGAGCTACTTACTCCGACGATGGCGATGTTCTTCAATGGAGAAGTCATTGTTGTTTGTTGTGTTGTTGTAGAAGAGACTTGGATGTAGTTATAGAAGAGTCTAGAGCAGTAGAAGAAAGTGATGCTGTTGAATTGTCACTGAATTCCATGCTGAAGAGCCCTTATATACCCTTGCAGTAGCATACTGGGTGATTAATTGTACAGAGCAGATTAATTGTAATAATTATGCTTGCAAATGCTCTTATGCTCCGCTCCGTCCTCCGTCCTCCGCTCCAGCCAATAAACACTCTCCATGTCCTGATCAATTTCTCTTTCTGTCGCTCTCTCCGTCCTCCGCTCTCCGCCCTCCGCTTTACCATGAATCACGATAGAAAACCTCAAATCCTCACTCGATTGCGAATTGATTTGCTGAGAAATGCATCGTCGAGAGGTCGCCCCCGGGCGGTCCTGCCTTGAATGCCGCCGCCGCAAGATCAAATGCGACCGGTCGCATCCGTGCTCCTACTGCGTCAAGGTCCACATCCACTGTCAATACCCTCCGCCACGGCCCTCTCACGGGCCGGATGTTGATAGACGCGGGGCATCTCTGGGGTTAAACACTGCAGCTGCTGAGGAATGTCCCTCCGCAGTTGGAGCGACCTCCTCGCGGGGAGGGAATGGGAGCTATCAAGCTCCAGACATCGAGAACGTCCAAGTACCTCCATTGCAAGGCTCATTCCAGAGTCTAATGGCAGGCCCATCGCACTCTCCTGCTGCAAACCGCTCGTCAAGTCTTCTCAGACCACAAGCGGCCATTGATCTCACGGCTTTCCGCCCGTCGTTGGCATCGGCCATGCTCATTTGGCAGCAGTACCTGGACGTTGTGGATCCCCTCCTCAAGATATTCCATACTCCGTCGGTACAGCAGCTGGTTGTGAGGGCAAATTGCAGCCGAGAAAAGATGGATATTGCGGCAGAATGTTTGCTATTCGCGATATACTACGCAGCCGTTGCAGCGATGTCTCCGCTAGCCTGTAAAACACAGCTGGAGGGCGAAAGAGGCATCCTGCTGAAGAGGTAACCCATATCAGATACGAAAACCTTTTCTGTTGCTAAAATACATAGATATCGAATTGGAGTCGAGTATCTGCTTTCTCATTTGGACCTTTTGAACTCGACCGACATGACTGTACTGCAAGCATTCACTCTTTACCTGGTAAGGCCCGCGACCCATCTATTGTTGACTTTCTAAATGTTTAGACAATTGGGAGAAGCGACCAAGATGGTCCCGACGTCTACGCGCTGGTTGGGCTCGCTACTGGCATGGCTCTCAAGATGGGACTTAACCAAGACGGAGAAGCCCTCGGACAGCCGCCATTCGAGGTGGAAATGCGCCGGCGACTCTGGTGGCAGCTCTTCATTCTGGATATCCGGGCTGCGGAAGACCGCCAGTCGGAGCCTTGTATTCTGGAGTCTTCGTTCAATACGCGGTTGCCATCAAATATAGGGGATGCTGACCTTCATCCTCAGATGAGTAGCCCCCCAGTTTGTGGACACAACCGAACGGAGATGTTATATAGCCTTGTGCGCTTTGAGGGCAGTTACTTTGCCCGGCAGATGGTCTTTTCTGATGGGTTCGATCAGGCCAACGCGTATATATCGTTGTCGACGAAGCAAAAGCGCCACGCGATTGATCTCTTCCAGAAGCGCATCGAGGACCAGTATCTCTCACATTGTGATGATAGTATCCCTATAGATAAGGTCACCAGATGGTCCATCCGACTCATCCTTGACAAGCTGAGATTAGCAGCTATCGATCAGACAGCAGAGGACGCCCGACAAGGGTGCATAAAGCTCTTGCAGGATGCCGGAGAACTTAGAAGATATGAAGGGGGGAAGCAATGGCTTTGGCTTTTTCAGACATACATCGAATGGGACGCATTGGCGTGTCTACTACAGAACCTACGTACTGATCCAGTCAGAGAAGAGCACGATGAAGGCTGGCACACAGCCCGTGACGTGTATACCTACTGGAAGAACCATGAGTCTGTTCGACGGGACCGACGTTGGGATCAGATAGAAAGGTTGTCGCAGGAAGTGTTTGCTACACGGAACGAGACGTCCGTAGGCGTTCACTGGTTTGGACACAAGTAACTTTACACACGATGGTAAAGACTGACTTGTCTGGAATACCTCAGAAGCCCACTGAATATTTGCCGCTCTTTCCATACCAGGACCAGGGCCAGTTGCGGCTTCCTACTTTGTGGCGACTTCGTGCCTTCCTGCGAGACAGATATCGGTTCGACAGGAAAGAGCAACCAACAACCAGCATAACCAGGGAAAGTGCGACTACAGCGCACAGACACAGCGCCTGTAGCTGCCGGTGGGAGGCTGGATTGCATCAGCATGTGAATGTTGGCTGGTCAGCATCAGCGCCGACGGGATCGGCTGTGCGGGATGCAGAGCAACCAGATGCACCAGATGCATGTCTGGATTATTAAGAGACGATGAGATCCATCCTATAAGAGAGCAACCGGTGTATCTGCCAATTATTGATTTCCGTCAAAATCGCATAATCAAGCAGCCACCATGACAGATATCAAACTCTTTTTCTGGCCAGGATCCTGCTCCATAGCACCACATATCCTCCTGCATGAAGCTGGCCTCGATTTTACACCCTTGAAGGTCGAGGCTAGGGGGAATGAAATGGTATTCCCGCAAGACTACCGCGATGTGAACCCCAAGATGCGGGTGCCAGTTATACTTGTCGGTGATGAAGTCATCACCGAATTCCCTGCCGTCTGCACCATCATATCTCAGCTCTCCAAAGAGAAGAAGCTCATGGGGCAAACACCACTTGAGACTGTCCGAGTATACGAGTGGCTGAATTACCTCTCGGGAACCGTCCACGCAAGTGCATTCGGGCACCTGTTTCGCCCTTGGCGATGGACAACGTCGGACGACCCTGAAATCCACAACGGAATTAAGGAGAAGGCCAAAGAGAACGCCATTGGGTGTTTTGAATACATAGAGAGCCGGTTGAGAGATGAAGTGGCGTTTGCAGTGGGCCATGACCTTACTGCAGTTGATGGCCTTTTGTATGCCATGTATCGGTGGGCCAAGTCCAGTGGCCTTGTCTTGACGTCGTATTCAAAGTATACACGGCTCGTGGAGAATATTGAGAAGAGGGAGACAGTGAAGGCTACGCTCGAGAAGGAAGGATTGGACAGCATTTTGTCTCTATAAGGTCCTACGTATCGCAACTAGGCCTGGGTAGATGGAAGTGTGCTGAAGGCGAAGAGCTATTGATACAGGATCAATTGGATTAAATAAATAACACATCACCATAAGATAATAGGCTTCACTGTCTGTCCCGACTGCATATCACGGATTGCAGTCTCAAAGTCCTCGGCCTGATAATACTTCACAACCCTTTCCAAGGGTAATCTGCCTTCCTTCACCCAGGATATCAACTTGGGTATATACTCCTGGGGCACAACATCACCCTCCACGACGCCCATGAACTGTTTTCCTGAGACCATAAACTCGTGGATAGGTATTTCCAGAGCAGCCGTCTCAGGCGCTGTCCCAACCTGTAGAATCTTCCCTTTGAATCCCGTCATCTTGACACCTTCGGCGATCAAAGGTGGCACACCAGTTGTATCCAGCGTGATATTCGTCCCTAAACCACCGGTAATAGCGACGACAGCATCAGTGACATCCTGCAAGGCCATCGATGGATCAACTCTGACCACATGCGTGGCACCCAGTTCCTTTGCAAGCTCCAGCCTCGACTCATGTCGGTCAATGCCGATAATCTGTTTACATCCAGCAATCTTCGCACCCATAACTGCACTCAAACCAACGCCCCCGAGACCGATAACTGCTACTCGGTCACCAGGACCTGCAGCAGCTGCATTGATGATTGCACCACTGCCTGTTTGAATACCGCACCCCAGCGGCGACATCAAGGCCAGATCTTGCTCCTCCACGAGCCCGGATACATTGACAATCGAGTCCTCCTGAACAATCGACAAGCTCGCAAAGCTCGACTGCCCGAAGAACCTTCCATAGATATCTGGTTTCGAGGTAGATTCCGACGAAGCCTCCTTGAAGACATAGTCCTCCGGCCCAGCTACAAAATTAATCGCGTTGAACTCAGCACAATGCGCAGGATGACTCCTCTCACAGGGCTCACAGGCCTTGCACGACGAGAACGACATAATGACCGAGTCCCCGACACTGGCTACATTCGTGCCAGGGCCAACAGCTCGGACATATCCAGCGCCTGCGTCTTCCCTTAGCAATACCCTCAAAGCAAAAAGAAAGAATACAGACCTTCATGACCCATAACCCGAGGATAGTGCATGCCAAAGCCGGTTTCGGCACCTGCAAAATGGAGATCCGTCTGACAGATCCCCGACGCGACCATTTCAACGAGGAGCTCCTTCTCTCGCAGCGGGCGTAGCGAGACATTCTCCAGCTTCCATCCTCCGGCCTTGAGCGGGCCGTATGAGATGAGGGCGCGGGGGGACTTTTCAGCTGCCATGGTTTATGTTTGTCTCGACGAAGATACTCAGGCAACAGGCTTGATATTAACTTGGGCCACCGGCAGTGGGTGGGGCTGATCTGCCGAGAAGCTTTGGCGGAGGTCGGTGGGGGTGGGATGGGGCTGTGGGATAGCTTCATAATCAGAGAGAACTGGCTTTTAACTGGCTTTTACTGGCTTAGCAGGTGGGCAACCATGGTCAAGAAAGTAATCGACGTGACGACTATTTGTCTGTTGCTACGTGGAACCTTAGGCAGTATCAAGTACACTGCTGCTCGACAACTCAATAGTACAGATTATTGCAAGACTCGAGAATACTTTAATATTTCATCAAAGACAGATATATTTGAAGACAAGTAAAATGATTCTAAACTAAGACATCCCCCGTAAAGCCTTCTTCGAATCCACAGGCGACTGCAACCACTGCCTCGACTCCGGATCCAGACACTCCTTCTGGGCCTCCTCCCACTCCTTTCGAACCATATCAGCCCTCTCCTTCGACCGCGGCGTGATACTCGCCGGAAACTCCTCAGGCATACAGACAAACCCCTGCGTCAAGCGCTCCTGATCCGGAATAATATCCTTCCCATCCGCATCCTTCGCCGGTCTGATATCAAACGACCACAGAATCCTGGAGATACCCAAGAACAGACTCCGCTCGGCAACGTGAATCCCAGGACAGATGCGGCGACCAGCACCAAACGTAAACGCATCTCTCTTGGTGCCATCAGGGTTTGCAGCAGCGTCACCAAGACTCTGGCGATCGTCCTTGAACCGGTCCGGGTTGAACTGTCTCGGGTTGGGATGACGCTCGGGGTCCATGCCAATAGCCCAGACGTTGTGCAGTACCCCAGCACCCTTGGGGATGAAGTACCCCATGTACTCATCGTCCTGGGTAACTGCATGCGGGACGGCGCCCATGATAGTCGTTGGCATCCAGCGCAGCGTTTCCTTCATACAGCCGCGGATATACTGCAGATCATCCAGGTCCTCCATCACAGGAAGTCTTTCCGTCCCGATAACGCGGTCAATTTCTTCTTGTGCCTTGCGCTGGACATCTGGGTAAAGGAGCATCGCCTGGACAAATGCATACAGGGTACTCGACGTCGTATCCGAGCCAGCCTCCAGCAAAGTCCCCGAGATATAAGAAGCCTGGTCATCGCTGAACCCGTCTTTCTTCTGCGCCTCGTTCATGCCAATACAGAAACACGGCTTGATGTTATCGTTGCGGATGTCCTCTTTTGCTTTTAGCCAGTGGCCCTTGTACAGCGCTTTCTCATGCTTATGGAGCTCCATTGCCTTCTTCTTCGCGGGGAGCAGGAAGGAAGGGAGTTTCTGGAAGAAGGGGAAGAAGTCGACGAAGGCAGCTGGGCCGGTCTGGTTTAAGTCTGCGAACTCGTTGAAGCCGTCGAAGAGCTGCATCATCTTGGGGTCATCGTAGGTAGGTGTGCGCCAGCCAAAGACCATGGTTGTTGTGAGAGCGTTGGAGTATCGGCGGATGTGCTTGAGGAAGTCGTCAGGTTCGGTGAGGAACTGGTAGAGCAATTGCTTGTTCTCGAGCATCTGGTAGGGGATGTAGCTTTTCGATGTGACGACGTTGAGGAGACCGTGAACCATTTTGCGGAACTAAAATAATTGTTAGCTACTGCGAAATAATGGTTGTTATAGATTTTGTTCGCTCACCATTCGCCATGTTGGTCCGTATTTCTGTATATACGGTCAGCATAAGGGTCGTCGTTTCCATCCTGATAGACTTACCATCATCAGCATCCGGAGCGAGCCACTGCACAGCTGCTGACCAATATACATATCCTGCCTGGAGGAGTAGATTCCACTGCGGCGATCAAGGAGCTCCTTGACAGCCATATCGCTTGATAGAACAATCATGCACTGAGTGCCGAGCATGAGACTGTAAATGGGACCGTACTCGCGCGCCCATTTCTCGAACTGGAGGTGAGCGTCCTGGCTGGGCATCTACGGACGTTAGATACAGTAGGATATACTGGGGCAGACATCGAACCTGGTGGATGTTGCCGAGTATAGGTAGGGTTGGAGGGCCCGGAGGGTAGTTCTTGGGACGGCGACCGATTTGAAGAAGCCGGTAAATGAGGGCAGTCGTGGCAACCGCCACAAGAATTGGGGTAATTGGAAGCATCTCAAAATATTATATGGTATCAAGGAGAGGCTGGGTTTGGGTATCGTAGAGACTGATATGAAGAGCTCCGGGATCCGACTGGTGGGCAGCGACGGGGGCCGTTGCTCATATTTATGTGCTCACCTCGAGACCTACAATTAAGCTTCATCCAAAGAGTTTAACTAGCGAATTACTTGGATCGTCATAGTGTACCCCAGGTGTAGAAGGTGAGTCGGAGACGGAGGTGGGAGACGGTGGGAGACTGTGGGAGACGCAGCGGAGTGGAGGTGGGAGGACAAACCTTGACGAACAGGATAATCGCCATGTGAAAAGCTATTACACATTAAAGGTATGTAATTCGGAGTGTTAATTGGTTACAACACCTCGTTGCATATTCTAGCAAAGATACATGATGCCCCAAAGCAGGGAGTCATCCCGCTATCCGGAAATCAGACAGGCTGAGAATCAAATCATTCACCTGGCGCATGCTCGTCTGGTCATATTTATCCAAAATCGAGTCCAGTGGCCCATCATCCAGCCGCTCCAGCTCATTCATCCCAGGACTACCAGTTGAACTCCGTGCCGTGAGCTTGTCCGTCATGAGGTTGGCCAACAGCCAGTATTCGGGACAGTAACTGCAGAACCCAACCCGTTTCCACATGTTTTCAGGCTGTAGATCGTCGTGATTGACCGTTACGTGAGGCGACATTCCCGGAACCAGGGACGAGGCAAACTGTTGCCAGACAGTCTTCCAGTTGTTCACGGCGTGGTGGACCGGGGATAGGAGCTGGAGGCTCCCCCAAGAATTCCGGTACTGAAATATAAGCGAGTGGATAGCTGGTCTTGATTAGTACACTGGTTAGACAGTTTCGATAGTAGAGACTTACCTGAGGTCAAGGCAAATAAGTTCAACGGTCCCAAGGCCGCCAGACCATCACGCACTCTAACTTCCAATGTGTCTTTACAGAGGGTCTGAAAGGCGCTACAGAGCGAGATCTTCCAGTAGAGACTTTCAGACGGCAGACAAAGCTGGATCTGCTCGTAGCACTCATCGGCAGTCATAGCCTGGAAGCAGGCCTCTGGGACGGCCGTATGGATCTTCATTTCCTTGATCACCATCCGAGGAGGGAGGTTGTTGAATATCGTAAACGCGGTATCGAGCAGGAATATCCACGTAAGTAGCCTGGTTGAATAAATCAGTCAAGCACAATAAGACTATTGAGATGATTCGCACCTGACGAATTCCTCGCGAACAGCAAACTGCATCCAGTCGAATTCACATCTCGTTTGCTGGCTATAGTTTATATGCCTGGCCATGGGGATCCCAATATCTCGTGCTGTCTTCACAGTTGTTAGCACGAAAATGCGAACATGGGCAATTGGCTTACAGAGACAAGAGTCGCAAATCGATTGCGACGAACTCTGCGCTTACTGGCATCATTTCCTTCCCATGTTTGATACAGACAGACCATGTATGCTGCCTGAAGAGCCTGGATCTTGTTTCGATGAGCGCCCAGAGTACCCGATGAGAAGGAGACGTCGCTGTTGAAGTCTTCGTCAATAAAGACCAACTCTTCAACACAGTTGAACCACGTCTGGGCGTTTTGACTATCCGATGGATCGGGGGAAACACAGGCTCCTATCGAGATCAGATACAACTACAAGGAAGACAAGTGAAGGTTCCTACCGATCAGAGCCATGGTGGCCAGAACAGCCGGCTTCGCCTGGACAGGGTTAAAGCTAGGCCGGTGAACAATATTGACATTTGGATGCCATATGGACCAGTAGAACTCGAGGTATTTGCGAAGATTGGGAGGCGAAAAGAATTCAAGACACATCTGCTCCAAAACAGGGGACCAGTCCAGCGAGACAGCACTGTTGCGAGGCTTTATAGTGACCACCTCCTTCACCAGTAACAGTATTTGATGCGTCTTGAGAGATAGAGAGTTATCCAGCCAACCTGCTGAGCCTAGAAGCGTCGGTGATAGAATGCTTGCTCTCTGGGATTCAGTCCCACAGTCGAAACTGGCGACGAAGCCTGTATTGCTGGTGAACTTCTCCAGGAAACGCAGCGATCGGATGCAGTCGGTGTCCATCATTGGCGGAGTCCGGAGGGTTTCACTTTCACTTGTCATCGTCAAGAAGTCCTGCCAGCTAAGGCTTGAATAGTCAAGGCCTGCAGGGAAGAATGGAGTGTCTGATGGACTGGGCATCAAGCCCAGCTGCGGACCGGGCAGATCCAGAGTGAAGGCCGTAGCCGGCATGAAACTGCGTTCAAATCTGGCAAAATCGGAGTCGATGTCAGCAGGATTGGGAAGGTCAATCGTCGAGCTGGAGGCGTCCGACTGTTTCCTGCCAGAGGTGGCTGTGGCGGCGGAGTATTGGCAGTGGGCGCCTTGCGACAAGCAGCGCTGGCATGGCTGCGCTGAATTGCAGGCTTTCTTGAGCCGGATGCAGCGACTACAAGAGCGTCGTCGTCCTCCAACCTGGAAACTGTCTGTTTCCTTTCCAGCGCATGTTCGTATATGGCGCCTGAGGACGTCCGTTCGCTGAAAAGTGCTGTCGCATGACGGGCAGCGATGGGGCCGATCGGAGGTATGAGAACTGCTGTGGCGCTGAAGGTGTTCTCTGCGCTTGTATCGTTTAGAGCAGACGCGACATTGGAACTGCCCAGTGTCCATGGTGAGTACTGGGGTATCTGGTGGTGGATGGTCGCATTAAGACGCTGCGAATACCGCCACGGCGGATTGAAAAGCGCGGAGCTGGAGTGGTGGAATGCGGGGGTCCAATCCAGAACTGGCCATAACTGGGGTCTGATCTGGCGAATCAAAGCAGAGAAATGTCAATCTGCATTCCACGGTTCGTGGTCGCCACAGTCGGACTCCACTGCCGGCTCAACTGCCGAGCAGCTCTTACTACAATAGCAAGCTGGTTACAGCATTACAGCAATGCACATAGGAGACTGCTTTTGGTGGATAGCCTCATCCCACCCCTTTAAGATGATATATCCACTTCATTCCAGAATATACTTATAAATTATAGCTTTGGCCTCGGCTGCTCCACCAATTTCAAAGTCTCTCGCACAGCAGTCTGGCCCTGTTCAATCGCCCCATCGACAAACCCTCTCCATCCATCTGCCCAGTCTGCACTCGCAAAGACAATTCGTCCATGATGCTGCTGTAGTTCCTGCAGATACTTCGATACACTATTCGGGCCCCAGCACGCCCAGACCCCTTTGGCGTAAGGATCATTCATCCAGTCGTGCGTTGCATATATCTCTATATCAGCGCCAGGCTTGATATTCTTCTTGAACTGCTCGAGAATGTGTCTTGAGTTCTTCTTGTCGGTGAGCTTCCCATTGTATCCAAACCCAATGCACCAAGTCCCTGATGGTCCTGATGTCTGCGTTCCATTGTGGTCGGAGAATGCAAACAGGAAGCTGGAGTCGCCGTAGCCATCGCCGGTCCAGAACCAGCCTGGAAGGGTTTCGCCAAGCTTGAAGTGAATCTTTGCGCCCTTGTTGATGTGTCCATTTGCGACAGCTTCTTGACGTAAAGGGGATAAAGGAGGGTCGAACTTGATATCACCGAGACAGTTACTAGAACGACACCCGTTAGAACCGAATGATCAATAGTGTGATAGCAACTCACAGTGGGATAGTTGAGATGAGGGCCTTTGCTGTAAACGTCTGTCCATGCACACTGGTGACCTCGACGCCCCTCGACGTATTGCGGATTGCAGAGACCGCTGTGTTGAAGAGCCGAGCACCAGTATATTCCTCGAGGATGGCACGCGCAAACGCAGTCATGCCTCCATTCCCAATCTTGAAGATACCAGCCATCTCCATAACCCCAGCGAATGTATGCCCGCCGAGTGCATACCACCGTAACGCCTCCACAAAGCCGATATCCTTGCCCGGTGCACTGCCAAATGTATTGGTGTTGGACTCGAACAGCTCCTTGTCTCGCTGGGGAATATCATGTAACGCATTAAGCCGGTCCTTCACAGTAACATGATCATATTTTGTCCAAAGGGCCGGTTCCCGTAACGGATCATGCGGGTATGGCATCAAAGCTCTGCTATCCAGGCCATCGATAGAGAATACCCTCGCAGCAACCCGTTCAAGGGCCGAGCCACAGTCAGGAATCGAAACGTCCTCTACTTCCCCTGACGCCGGGGTAAACGACTGGCTCACAGGAGCAGAAGTCCCAGCCGATGTCTTTAGGTTCCGATGTAGCCCATACCGGTGAAGCTCAGCATACAGATGTGGCTGCGCCCAATGCACCCATGTTCCTCCCATCTCGAGATCCTCGCCCAATACCTTTGCTGTCCAAGTACGACCGCCGATTCGATCGCGCGCTTCGACGAGGAGGACATTGAGATTATATTTTCGAGATAAGTCGCGGGCGGCTATGAGGCCGGCGAACCCGGCGCCGATGACAATAACATCGTAGTGTTCCTTGATCTTGGGAGAACTGGATTGTACTGCGGCCGTTTCAAGACCCTCAGTTGCCTCAGCTGGTGTCCATAGATACCCTTCTCTGGAGCGAGACATGGCTGTTATTCCGCCGTGCTGCAGTAAATGGGTGCCCTTGCGGGCGGCCCTGGCTATGAATATATTACCGCATCACTATTGAATAACGCGGAACTGATTTGGAATGCCCGAAACAACAGACCATGGGCCCATCTGGAGAGCAGTACTAGAGATTGCGATTGGCAGAGGAGGCCAAGCACTGAGGAATTGACGGCATTGGCCACCGCACTTTTTTGCCTATTTGGGACAGCTATGCTTTCTCCAGTCACTAAGCCCGCAGTAATACCAAACAATGCGGAGTAACGATGAGGATACGATAGGGAATGGGAAGCAGCGCCAGTGTCCGATTGGAAGGAGCGACCGAGTCTGACGTCGGTTGCTCTTTCCCTCTACTTCTGATAATATTTAAGAAAGTGCGGTAGACTGAATAGTAACGTACGATGCTCAATATAATGCAGGAAGGAACGATGGGCATTCTGATATTGGGCAGACTGTATACCACTGGCTATGCTCACTACAGCCGAACTATACAAATCTAGAAGTCTAAATTGGAAGATGTTACAGCTTCGCAAATCGCTCAGTCCGACACTTCACTGCAAGTCCATAACTGTCTGAAGAAAAGGTAATTGTGCTTCCCCTGGTGAAGAAGAACACATCGCCTGTCTTCACCGTGGTTGATTCTCCTGTCTCATCGCGGAAGTTGAATTCTCCTATAGATCATATTAGCGGATTACCAGTGTAGACTCTCATGAAGATCTGGATACCGTCAATCACAACGCCAAACTCATCGTATTCATATGTTGGCGGCGTCGACTCCGGCCCCTTCTCCATGCGGAACCAGGCGCCGACGATGGGATCAGCGACATCCTTCCTTTCAGTCCCGATCAAGTCATCTAGCTTAAGTGAGCACGGACGGCATCGATATAGAGAGGCGTAAGACCTACTGAAGAATACATTAGGAACTCCGGCCAATGCAGGAAGCTTGAAGCGCTCGGTCTTGTCCTTAACTTGGAACGGCATTTTGCATGAAAGCGAGCTGTTTAGAAATGATATGAATTAGATAACGGAGCCATCTGCCTGCTTTAAATTAGACTCATATATCGGAATCAATCCCCAGATAGCGGAATTCCGGCTGACTTGAAGCCCAATCGCACACTGGCGATAGATGCACTTTTTTGCCGAATTGGGAAGACCCAAGAACCCGCGCATCCCTCTCGAAGATAATCCTAGGCAGCATGTGGATAACGTAGGATGTTATGATTATTAAGTGCAGAGATAAGCAATAAGTCGTACAGCAGGTGAAGTAGCCCTGTTGATACAGGTCTAACCGAGCACAGTCTCCAATTTCTCCTCCACCATGACCTCAGTCCACTGGACGAACTGCTGAGGGGCCCCAGTACTGGACACTCCTACTGCAGACTGAATATCGCTCCTAGCCCATACCTTGTCCAAGATCTCCCGTGCCCTGGAAACTGATGCGAGCCCGACGTATCCACGTACGGCGTCCAAGCGTGTTCGGACAAAGTCTCGCCAGTGTAGCTGGACGCTATCATGACTGGAAATGGATATGATCTCTGCGGATAAGGTGTCCCATGAGGAGTTGCTTGAAGCCTGCCGTCGAGGAGCATCGTAGGTCGACTGTAGCGTGCTGCCCGCGACTATAAGTGGGATTGAGAGCAGACAGTTCACCCCCGAGGTTTGTGATATTCCAGAAATGAGCGTCAGGGTTGAGACAGCCATAGCAGCGATTTTCTCTGATGACGACAGCCGATGTATCTCCATTTCAGAGATACCTCTAGAGCCTTTGGAAGAACTGTCCAACAACTCTGGGAAGTTTCTATACACCTCTAACAACCCCGTAAGCCTGTAGATCCTAGCTACCGCCTGTAAGTCAGCCAAAGGCGTCAACGGATCAGCAGCATCCTCGACCATATCCTGGCTAGGGACCTGATAGGAAAGCAGAGCCCGCTCAGTATCCCTGGCC
This sequence comes from Aspergillus puulaauensis, assembly GCF_016861865.1. Taxonomy (NCBI): domain Eukaryota; kingdom Fungi; phylum Ascomycota; class Eurotiomycetes; order Eurotiales; family Aspergillaceae; genus Aspergillus; species Aspergillus puulaauensis. Next base: position 3,434,087 of record NC_054862.1, on the reverse strand, counting down.
GACTCGAGGACATCAGCCTTGAGCTGATTGCCAGCAACCCCGCGGGATGTCATGATCGATAGTTGTTTAAACAGCAACCTCTGTCGTGCCAGAGTCCCTGCCCTGGCAAGATACACAAACAGTGGAGTACAGATTCCTGTCCACGGGTTGGGGTGCAGTTTCGTGGATGAAGGCTGGTCGCAAAAGGCATCAAGGTAGGCCGTGGCGTCTAGTGGTTGGTTTATAAGGAAGGACGCCATGGCTTCCCAGTACACCATGATACCGGTCATGAAGCTGCGTAGGCGCGATGATGATGGGGTTAGAGAGGGTGTATTTAGATGGCCCTTGTCGTACTGAGTGTTGGACAGCCACCGTTTGAAGAGGACCCGTGCTCCGTGGAGATGAGTCGTCCCGAGAAAGGATGGATTATGCCAGGCCTGTCAATGTCAGCAATATCCTATTGATAATTATCGGATTGTACGCACATCGGTCATGCCGATTAGAACACTGCCCAGCAGGGCCTCTGCTGCTCCATCAAGAACCGGACCACGTCTCTTGTTTGCGTCCCTGAGGGATGAGATATCTGACTGTAGATACGACAGCGCCTTCGTTCGATAATCCCGGGCAGAAGGTATAATACTACTTTTCAGCACTGCAAGATGAGCAGCAGACATGGAAAGAACACAGTGATAGATGAGAGGAGAAGACGCCATGAGGTTTCCCAGTTCCACGCGGAAGAAATTCGTATCAGAATCAAAGCATGAGTTTATTCGACAAACCTGCACGAAGTAATGCCGCGATATACCCGTTCCCTGGTCTTCGAGGGGTTGAGGTATAGAGAGTGGAAGAGACAAGTCTGCCCATTCAAGCCACCCGGTCTCGCTCTCTGGCTCGAGGTTGAATTGCCCCAGAACTTCCATATCAAGAAGAGTGCTGATCGAGTCGATATTGTGTTGATTCTTAGGGGAAGAGTTGTCCTGTCTCTCCATAGCTGCCAGAGTCTCAACAGGGAGGCTTCCATCTGGGCTTGTAGCTTGGAGGCCATCTGAATTGTGGCAATCCAGATTCGCCATTGCATAAACCCGAGGAAGAGACGACGGCGATGGGATTTGAAAAGCATCGGCTGCTGTTTCCGCTGTCAAACTGGTTCCATTGGGCGAGCTGGCTCCCCTTGTAGCGTTGCGGCTGGATGCGACTTCATACTTGGAAGACCATTTCAACGGTCGCTTATAGCCCGGACAGTCGAAGGCCCTCCGGGTGCACTGGCTGCAGTGGGGATATGTCTCATCGCATTTAATTCTCTGATTTACAGTTAGCAGGGCTGATATCAGGTCAGATTCCGCGCTCGACCGACCCTCTGTTTGCAGCGCTGGCAGCCGGCTATAATTGTTAGCCCGGCGATTTATATAGTTTCATAGAGATCAGGATACATACTGCGAGTTTTGAGACGGTTGCGTGGCACTGGGCGCTGGTCAGGCATGGTGAAGCTGGTATATGACTATGATCTTCCACTGCTCCCCAGAATTACGATTCAAGACAGACAAGGCCAAGACTTCTCCGCACGGTTGTATTCGGTCTAATTCCGCTGGGCGTACGCCTAAACTTAAAGCATTTCTGGTCTGGCCCACCCAGACTGGGCGGTGCTTATCTTGCGTTCATCGTGGTATCTCAACATCGGGGAGATCCGAATCTTGTTCACAAGCTATAAATTAGGGTATATATTGCACAACAACAGACTAACTAGTTACTGCTTCCTGGCTGTGTCGCATCTCAATGTTGGGCCCTGTATACTCCCTCCTCCCCTTCCACGCCCAGTACACCGCGCTGAAAATCAACACTGCCCCGAGAATCAGAGACGAATAATTCATGTTCTCCGCAGTGACCGGCTGGTACGGCGGGAACACCATGAACATAGTCGTGTAACTAAGATACACCACCGAGACAATGTTGACTGGGACTCCCAGGCGCCCGAGCCGCCAGGGGCCGTAGACGAGAGACGTTCTTCGACTTGAAAGTCGGTGCCAGAGCATCAGGGCTACCGGTACCAGGTATGATACATGGAGCCCTAGAACAGCAAGGGAAATAATGGCGTTGAATGCCGTCGTGGATCCGATATTAACAAAGCCTAGTATAACAAGGACAGTGCTGGTTGCCAGGATCGATCTGGTCGGCAGCTGAGTCTTTGCGTCCAGTTTCGCAAGGTATCTATAGCCAGGAATGGCTATTGTCATTAGCTGCAAGCATCCTATACCGAAGAATGGAGACATACCCTTGTCCCTCGCGAGCGACCAGACCATCCGGGCCGCCGACGCCAGCAGCGCAATGGTAGCCAACCACGCAGTAAGAATAAGGAAAGACGTCATGGCAGCACTCGCGCCTCGAGAATTAGTCGTACTGCGAAATATCTCAATAACTGGGAATCCGGTAGGGCTGTCGAGCGTCGTCTCCAGGTCGCCCATGCAGAAGAGCAGGGCCAGCAGGAAGGCAAAGCCCATAGTGCCATTGATGGCGAGCGATCCCAGCATGCAGTACGGCACTGCAACGGCTGGGTTATTCATTTCCTCTCCGAGATGAATCGCTCCGTCGTATCCTGTTTGACGTTAGCTACTAAATCGACGATTGCAGAAGCGACAACATACCAGCCAGAACATAGCAACTCGAAAGCATCCCGATAGACCACGCCACCCCACTGCTCGACCAGCCAGAACTGTTCAGAAATGTTGCAAAGACAAAGTCGGCGGAGTGCTTAGCAGGTGTACAAGCCCACATTGCAGCGAAGATTGCGATGAATGCACAAATGTGAACAACTAGAGAAATAGTCTCCACGACCGACAGAAGACGACTCCCCCAGATATTGATGGCGGTTCCCATGCCAATAAGTGCCCAGTAGATGAGTGTTCCCTGCCATCGTTCCATCCCATATGATTCATGGTGCAGAGCGACGACGCCCTGGATCATCGTGGCCGATAGGAAGGGGGCGCTGGCTGCGAATGCAATCCACCCGAATGTACCTGGAACGAAGACCATGTTAGTGATCATTCCATGACTCCTGGCAGTGTTTACTCACCTATCCATCCGATGGCCCAGCTAAGAGCATTCTTAATCCGCTCTGGGGCAAGCTTTGCTGTGAAATGGTACTGGCCGCCGGCAGTTGGGTACCTGGTCTGGTTAGCACTATGATTATGGTGATAGCTGGGCCGCGTACATCGATGCAACCTCGCCCAAAGATGCGGCAGTTGTCAGGGCTCCAGTTATCGCCACTACCATCTGGTCAGTCGATTGCACGGCAGCGAACAGGATGGACTCAACCCACATAGAAAACCGTATACCAACGACACTGGACCTCCACTAACAAGCCCTGACACCATTGTGCTTCAACGTAGTCGGTGTGTGCCACTATACGAAAAGGACATGCACCCACCTTGAGAGTGCCTCCCATGTTGCCATCAGAATGACGGTCATGGAAAGGATGGTGAGACGCGAAAAGCCCTTCTAGTATGGAGTTAATTCGGAAACTGTATATATCTGCCAGATCGGTACCTTGAGCTCAAATGATTCCCCTTCATAGTGGCTTTTGCTGGCCTCGATCTCGTCTGAAGGGACAGCCGCATCGGGTGATGTCTTTTTATCCCCGGGCTCCATGATAAACTAGCGCCAAAGATGGATTCAAGTGTGGAAAGGTATCTGGTAGAAGATACGACTGGAGTTAGAGTTGAGAGATATGGGAAGGGTGCGGGCGCCGTTAATGTATACAGACAATGCGGGGATTACCAAGTGCAGGTAAGGCAGAGACTCCTAATTATTTACAAGCTTAGTGGCAATAAACATAGACGGTACACAGAGAGTTCGTGGCGTTTCTTATCAAACACGCGGTCTCTTTGCCCAGAACGATGTACGTAGTGCGGACGAATTAGGAGGCTATATCTTGCTATAGTACACACCCTGAAGCACTATCTTACAAAGAGGGCAGAACTGATACTAGGCCGCTATCAGAATCCCAAGCTCATTTCCCCATATCTCATGAATGTCTTCTTTTTACACCCAAGACTGCGGGGAGAAGGATGATCGAGGCTGGTCCGCCAATCGCATCCGGATGCGACGGGGGTGGACCTTATCAGCCTGCACCCTGGGGTAAGCCTAAAGAGCTGCCAGCCAGTAAAATACAGAATAAAAGGCATTCTTATCTGTCATTCAGACGTTTACCCCGACATGAGATTCCGCTATCCAAGAATAACCGAACCCATCAGTGCAGATTGCGCTATAATTCCGCCCCCTGTCGGTTAAGGGCATCAGCCTTATGTATCAAGGATAGAAGCATGGAATAACAAATAGTGAATTACATAATTTGCAGTTTATTGACCTAGCTTAAATCCACCCCAGTTCAGCCGGCTAAAGACGCCGTTCGGATCAACCGCGCTCCTTATCTCCTTCATTCGCGCGATGTTCTCCGGCGGAAAAGTAGCAAACGCATCCTGGAACTCCCCAGCGTCGCCCATGTAGATGTGTTCTCTAGCCAGCGACAGTCGGCGGTTCTCCTCGTGAAGACTCTCGCCCAAGTTCCGGGACCAAGTCGTCACGCGAAGGTCGTCTTGGGCATGGTCCCAGCCGGTGCTGAATTGCCACCCTGCACGAGTGTTTGGTTAGCGGAATCAGCAGGGATGATTGGGACTGATCTCACATATTGTAGGCTCAATGGGTAGATACCATGTATTACCTACCGCGGTGGCTTTTCCTGCGCGGACAGCACCAGCAGGACACAGATTGATTACGAATGTTGGGTACAGCCCTTGGACATCGGCGAGGGTATCAACGCCGTCTTTCCATGCTTGGTACATCTCATAGACCCGATCTGCATCAGGGACTATAGAATGCATCGTAAAAGCAACTCTGTTGACGGAGATTAGCGACGCTCTGTAGTGGGCTTAATCACATACCGGAACATCTGGTTGGGAGTGATCTTGTCCTCGGTCCACCAGCGCAACGTGGTGACATTATGCACTTTTGTAGGTCCATCAATGGCTGTAAAATTAGCAAACTGCGATGGAGGGTTACTGGCCCCTTCTTGTACTCCCAACAGTGAGGCTGAAACTGCCTTCGTGGTAGCGTTATATTGGACTGTAAGCACGCTTCCGGCAGCAATAGATTCAGTCTCGTCGAGACGGCTCATGTCCATCGCTGCCTTGATAAAGTCATATATACTGTCCTCCTCAAACGCTTGAATAGTAGTACTGATCTTAGGAATAGGGTACGTCTTCAGGGTAAACTTGGTCACCAGGCCGAAGTTATTCGCACCTCCCTTCAAGGCCCAGAACAGATCGCGGTTGGTGTCGGCATCAGCAATGACTTGAGTGCCATTTCCGAGTACAACATCATAGCGCTCGACATTGTCCATGGCAAATCCATATTTGTTGATGAAATAATGCACGCCGCCGATCAAAGTCAGACCTGGCACGCCAATATTCTTCAGTCGCCCCCCGATGGCAACACGGCCATGCGGATCCAGAGCCCTAATCACATCAATCCACTTCAGTCCTGGGCCGACTTCAATTGTATTATTGTGGACTTTGTATTCACGTAATTTGTTGAGTGTGATCAAAACCCCGCCATCGATATTGTTGGATCCGGGGAACTAGGACATGCTCAGAACAGCTCAACGACGAACTCGCAACATATTGATAGAGTCAACCTACATTCATATGCCCCCCTCCCCGAATAGCAAACGGCGCATCGTTGTCAGAAATTACTCTGACTCCATCGGCCACCTCGTCGGCGTTGCGCGGTTGGAAGATACAGGCAGGAGACAGATCAGATCGAACGTCCCAGAACAGCTTCGTTTCCGCCGTATAATTGGAGGACGAAGGCGAAAGAACTTCGGCAGGATAGGAGTGATAGAGCTGCTCGCAGGCAGACGATACCCCGGGGCTCACATAGATATCTCCTGGATTGAACGCAGCGGATGCGTTGAGGGTGCTGCAGGCACCCAGACTCACGCCGGCCAGTAAATAAAGCATCCGTCCTGCCATTTTTGAGGTCGTCTTCAGAGATGCAACCTGCTCGCATACAAACGGAGGCATGAAGCCTTGGGACACGGCCTATTTAAACCCCCTGGCTTGGTCAGTGCCATCGGGTTCGCATCAGGCCGATCTGAAAGCACAGCGAACTAGGCATTCCCATTAGCGAGATAGATCCCTATAATATCGGCAGAAATTCCAGTTACCTTCGGATTCGTCGCGTAGAAGTGGATACTGATCGACGCTCGGGTTCGGGTTCGGATTCGGATCCTGAAACTGGTGGATGTCACTGCTTAAGACTCGATCAGAGGATTGTAGCAAACTACAAGAGAAATAAGCTACAGCAGCGTGAAAATGGTCAAAGCAGCGTCATTGTCTCTGAAATGAGTATGAGGCTCGAGTTCGTAGCCCTAAAATGTTGATATGGTCACATTACTGCATTACATTTTTAAGCAAATCTACATATTTCATACCAAGACATCAAAACAAGTCCATCCAATTGCCTCACTTGGCCATCTTAACCACTCTTGGTATTCTGGATGGAGTGCGTTGAAGATCTCGGCCATGAACTTGTCACTGAGTCCTTCCAACCACCACATCCAGTCGAGCTTCTTCACCAGAACACAGAAATAGGCGAATATGATCAAGGCGGGTGGCGATCTCCGCTGTAAACAATCCATGAACTGGTCAGGAGCCTCAAACAACCAGGGCATGACCACGGTGGTGTCTGCCGCGCGTGATACGTCGGTCATAAGGAAAGCATACGACTGGGAAAGTGAATCCACAGCCTCAATGTACATCTCCCGATCCGCACTGTCGGAGACATGCTCCATGATAAAGTCTCTCACCCGCCATACATACTGCTCTCCACCAATAGCTGGGGTATTCCGTCGTACGTACGAATGTCGAGCCCCATTATTGAAGACAGGTGCAAGAACTCCACGTCGAAACATGTCCCTACTGGACTCCAAGACCACCTTGTTTCCGCGAAGGAATGTCAACCACTCAGGGGTGCCGCTTTCTCCAAGTATCAGAGTATCGTTTTGGGTATGTGGGCGGCCGCATGAATAGACACAGGTCAGCCATGAGAACAAGATGACCGCTGCTCCTTGTTCTTCCATTAGATTGCTGATGTTAGGCGCGACGGCTTGCATAGCCGCCATATGGTGGGCATGAGCTTGATCAAGGCACTCCTGTTTGCGGTGCACGGGACAGAGACGATAGAGGTGCAATGCTGCGACTGCGAGAATCGAATGCATAACAAAGGGCGTGGTAAACCCTACCTTTGGAGCCTGCTCTCGCCACATCAGTTGCACCTCTGGCTCGGCGGAAAGTGTCTGGGAGGTTTCTGTTGTCCAATGGTGCAGAAGCTCCAGGGTAAACAGAGGTAAGCTGCCCGGTATGGTAGATCTACAGTCGGATTCGATCTCTGAAACACCTTCGGGGGCCTTTTGCGCCCAGCCCTCGCTCGAAGGTTCCGGAGAGCTTGTGGTCTTGGTGCTATCCCCCGTTGCGTATGTACAGGGGACCCCGTATACCTCGCACTTCTGGCATTTCGGCTTCCTCTCGTCACACTAGAGCCCATTTTATTGTCAGAGCCATGACCAAACAGGATATAATTGAGAAACTTAACACAGACTAACGGAAATAGGGTGAGCAACCTTGACTTTGCGCTTCTTACACTGCATACAGCCATTTCGGGACTTTCGATGGTATCTCCGGCCTTGCATCGAAGAGGCACCCAACATGGTTTACCTAGCCAGAAGTAATCTGGTCGATGGGTAACTATATATATTCATGGGGCCGACTGCTGTTGCCTGGAGAAGACAGTCGGATTCCAGTTCTCCTGAAGAACCGAGACAGGATGAGTAATCGGGGCACGGGCCATGAAGCAGGCAGTAATTCAGTATACGCTGTGATGAGCCATCCTTTCGTCAAATCATAAAATATCAGCTTCGGATCGCAGTGGGCATCGTATTTGTGATGGAAGGTAGGGCAGAGGCTGCCGTTTAATTCTGAGAGGAGCTTGAAGTTGATCAGCCCTCTATGAGAATAATAAAGAGCATTAAACCTGCCCATAACACATGTTACCTGATATAAAATGGGTGGTGTGAACTGCATAACAATAATTAAACACTGTATACTTGAATCAACACGCGAGTAACAGAAATAAAATATAAAAATAGAGCACCAGCTGGGCGCTTACACTGCCCCGCCATTATTGCTTTCCTTTGCGCCCACCCAACAGCCGCTTTTCTCCAAGAAACACAAAAGTCAAGGAGAGAATATGTCGTCGCATGAGCCCGAGCCGTATTCGCCGAGTCCGGAGCCCCTCTCGGAGGACGAGATGGACTTTGAAGACAATGGCCTCCGTTTCGATGGAATTCCCCAGGGCCTGGAGAAGATATGCGACTACGCAGAGGGCGGACATCATCCTGTCTCCCTCAATGACCGGTTGGGTGACCACAGACAGTTCCAAGTCATCCACAAGCTGGGCAGTGGTGGCTACGCGAGCGTCTTGCTCTGCCGTGTTCTTGATGCGAATCCATCCCAGTATATCGCATTGAAAATCCTAATGGCCGATTCCTCGGGTGCAGACTGCCCGGAAAGGACCATATTGCAATTCCAGGAGCTTGTACAAGACGAGCCCACTGTCGCAAAATACTTCTCTCTTCCCTTGCACCAGTTCCAGATCGACGGCCCAAACGGCACCCACCTGTGCTTCGTCTACCCACTCGCAGGCCCTGCGATTTGTCCCAACCACACAAGGACAGATGATCCTACGGAAATGCTGCGAGGGGTATCGTGCCAGGTTGCCGAGGCCATGGCTATCATTCATCGCTTTGGGTTTTGTCACGGAGGTTGGTTTTCGTTTGACATGGCTCGGCATTTAGCTGTTTAACTGATGAGCTTCTAGATTTTCGACCAGCAAATATACTGTTCCGCACCCATGATATTAATGGGCTGACAGAGGACGAGCTGATGCAGTACCTTGGCGACCCTCGTATCACAAAAGTCGTGACGGCGTCTGGCGAGGCATCAGCCGACCAGAGGGCTCCTCCCTATCTTGTGTATCCAGTTTTGTGGCCCTCTGGGAACAGCTCACTCGTCTCTAATCAAATATCCGTCATCGACTTCGGAGAGGCATTCACGATGACCGATCCCCCGGAGGACCTTGGGATTCCTCTTGACTTCGCCGCACCGGAAACATTGTGCGGCGATCAACCCGGCCCCACTAGTGATATATGGGCTCTTGCCTGCACACTCTTCGAAATAAGGACGGGCTCGAGGTTATTCTCACTAGTGGATCACAGCGAAGATACTTACATACCTCTCGTTATTGAAACGCTTGGTCAGTTTCCCGACGAATGGTGGTCTAAATGCCTGGATTGCATGGAATACCCCCCGGACGAACCTTTCAAACCAACAGGCAACCCGGACAGTAATATACGGAGTAAACTGAAAAGGCCGGTCTTTCACCTTCCTGTAGAAGCCGGCTCAACTATCCACAAACGTGTCTTCATCCGGGAAGAGGAGCAGGAGCTGTTTGCGGACCTCTTGGAAAGCATGTTTCAGTACGATGTAGCGAAAAGACCCTCGGCTGAGGAGGTGTTACAGCACCCGTGGTTCTCCTTCATCTCCAGGGGTAGCTGATGGGATTGATTCGAAAGGGAGTGGTTTGAGCGTTCTGCTGTTGTATTTTCCTTTCTCACCAGTGGCTGCACTCGTGCCGGGAATAGTGTTCCAGAAATACAAGAAGTCAAAGATATTGCCGTTAAGGCGCTATCGAAGTAATTTCAGTATTAAACTGAGTGGTAACATCGTTGATTTACATATGCCATGCGGCCCATGCCGTTATTCAGTGGTACGGAAACAAGTTCTGCTCACAGCACTGGGTACACAATACACAATGCCCCTTTCATTCGAATTGTTACTTATGGACTGTGTACCAAATCTGGCTTTCCAGTATCAGTGCTGGCGCAAGGCTGAATATCACCCTCCTTAGGAGCTTCGGCTCCAGGTTCATTGTTGTAGTACCCATCAGCCCTTCGGAAGGGATTATATGCGTAGGCGAAAACTGCATCCAGTTCTTCAAGCGTCCGACCCTGTTGAAACATGATTTAACCAATATTCCTGGCCTGAGACAGAAATAGGAACTGACCTTAGTCTCTGGGAGAAAGAAAAATGTATATACCAACGCTACAAGGGAAACACTGCCAAAGACCCATCCGACATCGAAGTGGATATGCTCCAGCATGTACGGGATGATGAAGTTAGTTACGAACGCCCAGATAACATTCCAGGCTGTCCCGACCGACTGTGTCTTCTCTCGAACAGCCGCGTTGGGAATTTCAGCACCAAGTAGATATGGGATTGAGCCGCCACCAGCCTATATAGAACCATTGTTAGTTACCTCATTTTGGTGCCAGATTCTCGAAGGCTCACGTTGTAAAAGACAGTGTATAGCATGAAAGACGCGACAATGGTGTTTCTAGAAGCGGTCGTCGCATGCGCCAGTCCTCCAAGGCCAGCAAGCACATACATCCACAACGTCTGGAGGGAATAACTGAGGAACAGCGTGTATCGGCGGCTGTGGACAGGATATTAGCACAGCGCTGAAATTTATGAGTCAACAGACGTACCCAAGCCTGTCAACCAAGGCCATGGCCAGGAACACTGCCACGAGATTGAGAACACTGCTGATGATTGGATACGTATATGCATGCTCTTCGTAGCCGTTCTGTTGGTAAAATTTCGTCTGGAACGTAGACACAAACGCTTGGCCGGTTGCCTACTTTAATTAGTTATCTGACAGCATGCCGAGGCCTAGGACTTAGGTACCTGCTGAAAAAAGTAACAAACGACGACTATCGTGGTGCGCCGGAGGTTGTTACCCTTGACGAGGTCTATCCACGCGGCTTTGTGGACGACCTCGTGCAGGCCCTCTCGGATTTCTCGGAGCTCTTCATCGCAAGCACCATTCGACCTGTCTTCTTCCGGGCGTAGTTTACGAAGGGACGCAATAGCGTCCTCGTCGCGGTCCTTGGAGAGAAGCCAGCGCGGGGAGTTTGGTATGAAGATGGTGCATATAATAATCACTGAGAGGGTGTCATTATTAGGAACGGATAATACTCAAGGGAATAACCGAGTATACGTACAGACAGGGAATATAAGCTGAATCCCTGTTACCGTCTTCCATCCTACACCGTCTGACTCTGTTTCGTAGGCCTTGTTTGCTCCACTGGCAATGAGTCCTCCTGCTACTAGGAAGAGCTGCAGGGAGACCACGACAAGACCACGGAACGATGCCGGGACAATTTCCGACTGATATGTACTGACATATGGATCAAGTTAGTGGCAGCATATCTACTACATATTAGGGGGAACTCACGTCACATCAACCTCTACTAGACCAACAGAGATGTAGACAATGATTCGGCCCACAATGAATTGCGCAAGGCGCCCAGTTCCAGCACCAGAATCGGCGGCAGTAATTTCAACTATGACATTTAAGCATGACAACTCGTCTTGGGAAGGTTCAACTCACTAATGACACCGATGATCGAGATGACCGAAAGAGCATGAAACACCACACGGTGCCCGTACTTCTCGATCATCGGACCCGCGACAAAACAGCCGATGAACTTGCCAATAAAGGGCAGGGACGACAGGAGCGATGTATGCAGTGAATCGATTTCGTATGATTGTGTTTCTGCGTTATAGCTGCCGAATTGTTTGACGAATCCCTGAACTAGGTCAACTTCATCACATCCTTCTCCAGTTATGGCTCCATACCGGGTTTCCAAGGATGCCTCCAAAGCTGCCCGTGTCAAACCCAAATAGCATATCGCCTGTGAGTAGACAGAAGCAGGAGAACAGCAACATAGGGGTCGCCATGGACCAGGCAGAACGCGGCGCCGTCATGGTGGTGAGCGTAGTGACCTTGCACCAGGCCGCAGTTGAAAGGCTCACGTAAAAGGCAATTCAAATATACAAACCATATCGACTCAAGGGAAGACGCAGATGGTGGTTTATGAGCCGGAGTGTGGTGGTCTCTAGATCCACAGTAGAGACTACCAGCTTTAGCTACGATGGCACAATTCCCCCACAACCTGGGGTAATGGCAAACCAACCACTGTCGCCGATCTAGTTCTCCTCGCTCGGAGCCCCTCGACTTCTGCTGAACTTCCTCCGAGCGAGCCTTGTCTGTTCCGAGCGAGGTGGGTGCGCTCCGAGCGAGCTGTCTCAACTCCCCGTCTCCTCTACTAAACTCTCTGTTCATGACTAGAATAAATTACTGTCGCAATCCCGTGTCCCTTTGTCGTTATAACTGAGATCCTCTTGTCAAAATAATTGTATATTTTGGAGAAACCTCGCCCGCTTAACTCTTGTACAATCTGCCAACATGGGGAGCTCTCCGAAACAACCGAACTTTCTATTTATTCTCGCAGATGACCTCGTACAACCCCCTCCCTATACATATCTCCATTGCTAACCCCCCGACAGGGCTTCTCAGATATAGGCTGCTATGGCTCGGAGATCCAAACACCCAACATCGACCGACTTGCTGCCGAAGGCGCGCGCATGCTCAATCACCATGCCGCCGCCGCCTGCTCACCAACGCGAGCAATGCTCCTCAGCGGCACAGACGCGCATCTCGGCGGGCTAGGTACTCTGATCGAATTCAAAAAAAACGCCCAGGGCTCAGAGCGGTGGTCGGGCAAGGCGGGCTACGAGGGGTTTCTGAACCGCGACGTGGCTACCCTGCCTGAGATCCTGGAGGACAATGGGTACTTTACTGTTATGTCTGGGAAGGTATCATCCCCTTTGAGCCTTTGAGTACGAGTGTCTCGCTGAGTATACTTACTTCACTAGTGGCATCTTGGTATGCGCACGTCGCAGGGCCCATGGGAGCGCGGGTTCCAGAAAGCCTTTGCAATGCTTCCTGGATGTTGCAATCATTATGGATGGGAACCTGTTCACGAGAAGCTCCCCGTCGGCGGTCGACCAATTCATGCTGAGATGGGTCAGAAAGTAGATATGTGCGTGACACTTACAGATTGGATTATGAGCCTTCGCTGACCCTGGATTGCACCCCAGAACACCTAACAAAACAGAAGACCCCGAGGGGTTTTACTCGACGGACTACTACACGGACAATCTGATTAAATATCTTGAAGCGAGAACACAGGAGGAGGAATCGAAGCCGTTCTTCTCGTTCCTGCCATACACTGCGCCCCATTGGCCTCTACAGTGTTCCCGCGCACAGCGTGATAAGTAGGATACCCTCGCTACAAGTCATCTCATCCCAGCTAAGTATGTTCGAAGATACAAAGGGGTCTACGATGATGGTCCATATGCCCTGCGCGAACGCCGACTTAAGAGCCTTGTCGAGATGGGCATCATCGACGAAACCGTCATCCCCCATAAAGTCGAGACCAGCAAGGTTGGCGCCGAAGAGTGGGATACCCTGACGGCAGAGGAAAGAAAGCTGTCGACTCGCGCAATGGAGACATACGCAGGCATGGTGGACTCGATCGATGTGAATATTGGTAAGGTGATCGAGTATTTGAAGAAAACTGGCGAGTATGACAACACTTTTATTGTCTTCATGAGCGACAATGGGGCAGAGGGCGCTGCGTACGTACCAGCATATCTATTATTCGATGACTGAAGTTGACTGACATTCCACAGGTTGGAGGCAATCCGTATGTATCCTTCGGTCACTACAGAATAGACGTTAGACTGATATCAACTGCAGCTGTCTTAGGGACCGACATCAAGTCCGCCATTCACAAGTACTGCGACAACTCCTACGACAACATTGGTGCCTACAACTCGTATACCTGGTACGTCAACGGAAATTACAACGAGACAATACGAAGCTAATATGTGTAGGCTCGGTCCACTATGGGCACAAGCATCGACCGCACCCTCAAGGCTATTCAAATGTTTCCCATCACAGGGCGGCATTCTAGTGCCATGCGTAATTAAGCCCCCTGCAAATAGTTTCCCCCCATTAGCCCCAGGCTCGCTCAGTCAGTCATTTACAACCGTCATGGACTTTGTTCCTACATTCCTTGACCTTGCGGGTGTATCTTTACCGCAGCCTACAACCAGCGGCGCCCGAGCGATGACCAAATTCCGCGGCAGAGAAGTGCATGCTGTCCGGGGTAAGTCGTGGGTACCGTTCTTTGGTCGAGGAGAAAGCGTCGAACAAGATACGACCTGGGCAATTCATTCTTCATCAGAGCCGATTGGATGGGAGCTCTCAGCCCGTGGCGCCCTGCGCAAGGGAGACTGGAAGATTGTCCATTTTGCGAAGGCACAAGGGGGCGCAGGAGAGGGGGACGATGGATGGGAGCTGTTTCATGTAGTTCAGGACCCTGGAGAGACAAACGACCTTGCACAACAAGAGCCAGAGAAGCTGCGAGAACTGCTTCAATGCTGGGATGAGTATGTGGTTGAATGTGGAATTGTGTGGGGAGAAGGGGCTGCGGCGTCGGGCTTGGGCAAAGATGAGGCACCAGAGCTGTGGGAGGACGAAATGGAGCTGCAGAGGTGCTGGATGGATGCTCGGGGAGGAGCGAAGCCTGAATTTTAGTAAATAAATCAATTCATGGTATATACCGAATATATATGTTGGAGATATTCATATGTAGACGGCGCCCAATGGATGCTCTTTATTTCCCGCTAGTTTCTCCTTCAATTCCCCAATTTCTCCCACTCTCCATCTCCATCTCCGTCTTCTCAATTCCTCCAACATTCATCTTCCGAATGGATAATCGAACATCACCCATCCCGCCCACGCCTTCTGATGTTGAGTCACGGAGAGCGAGAATCCACCGGACGCGCACAGGATGCCAAACATGCCGATCTCGGAAGGTCAGAACCAACTGTTAAATGCCCAGAGTGAACCGGCGTGAGCTCACCCCAGGCAGATCAAATGCGACGAAAAGAAGCCATCCTGCACTCAATGTCACAGGGGAAATCGGCCATGTACCTGGCATGGAGAGCAACCGAAGCGCACCAAAGTCTCGCGCAGACCAAACGCGACCTCGTGCCAGGGATGTCGCGACAAGAAGGTGCGTCTTTACTGCTAGAGCATCAGGCCCTCTAACATGGGTTTATCTAGTTGAAATGTACCAATGATATCGACAACGTGTGTGAGAGATGTCGAACACTAGGTATTGAGTGCGTGAGACCTCGACGGAGCGCTGGGCCTGCGTCGCCGACTCTCTTGGACAGCTCGCTGCCAGCTAACCCAGATTCCATCCGGGGAACGCAGTTGGGTCAGCTACCAGAGGGAAAAGAGCTTCATGATATTGTTCAGTTGTACTTCGCATCAGTCCATCGTAAGAAGCCTGTTGCCTGTTGAAATATTCTACTTAACATGTGCCAGATTTCGGCTTCTTCGCCTACATCCACCCGCTCCATTTTGAACGCCTCGTCGACAATGGCAAAGTCCCACGAGAGCTGACTCTGATAATGATTGCCAGCGCTGCTCGGTGTGTGGCCATAATATGCGGTGCGCCTAGATGTTAATAATATCATTTCCCAGGTTCGGTGCCCCGGCCACTACAGAGAGCCTTGCCAGAGCGGATGCCTGGGCAGATGCGGCAATTGGCGCACTTCTCCCTCGCATTTATGAAGGGTTCGGCGTTGTTCAGCTTATGGTACGATGGATAAGACTATCATTTGATCAATAGAATGGTCGAACTGTTCTGATTGCTGCGAAGACTAGCTAACGGCTTTACCAGGCAGTGCTCCTTGCGCAACACTATGACCTCCACCGAGGAAAGTTTACATCGGCGTGGCTTCTGGGAGCTAGCTGTGCACGGTAGGTATATCCTGATTGCACTATACTAGATGGGCCAGTAGATTAACCCAGAGCAGCATGATGCAAATGATGTCGCTGCATGTCTTCGACCGTGCATACCCCGTAGACTTCCCATCTCACCAACGCCTGTCACCTCTCTTGTCGCGCGAAGCTCTTCGTCGGCTTGCATGGGCCACATTCTATCTCGACTCCATGACTGATGGTGGTCGATATGGTTCCCAGACAATCGATGAGCGCGCATACCGAATCCAGCTGCCCTGTGACCAGGAGAGCTTCCTGGGGGATGACCATGCAGTAACAGAACCTTTAATTCCAGGAGATATGAGCACTGTGCAGGCTATCAGAGATGGCGTCCCACACGCCTCCCTTGACATGTCGGCCTATCTACTACGCGCTGCGGCCGCTCGCCGTCGCGCCCTTCACTTCGCTTACCGTGCCTCATACCAGGAACATACAGTCGAACAGCTATCTTCAGATCTGTTGCTACTACGAGAGGACTTGGAAGCTGTTTTTGCAGACCTACCACGTCGTTTTCAGTTTAATCCCGACAACCTAATCCTCCACCTTGAGCGACTTCCAATGTTTATCTTGTTGCATGTTGTGCGACGCAATCTGTTCATCATTCTTGGTCGCGCTGCATTGCAAATCTATCTACGGGATCCTACCAAGGTGGATGCAGTATACCAAGTCCGCCGCAACCGAATCTCGCACGCTCTCGCTGTCTCAGACTTAGTCTCTGCGGGTTTGAAGGAGAGCATCACCTTTGATCCACATATTGGTGTGCAGGCCTATGTCGCTCTCGAAAGTACAGTTACCATCCCCTTCAAGGCTACTTTGGGAGTTGACTTACTGATTACATTCCTCCAGTTCTTCTTTTTGAGCCTCGTCGCTTAGCCAGTGTTGATGACTTCAATGAGACCAACACCCCCGCCTTAACTGAAGGAATCGTGCACTGCCTGACAGTTATTCGAGATATCTCCGCTGCATCAGAACTCACTAAGCATTTGGTAAATGGCACCACCTGGCCATTACTAGGAAACCACGCTAATGACCACAGTATCTGGAAGCGGTTCACCGTCTGATAAAGTGCGACTGCATCCACCTCCTACACGAGAGAGACCTTGCCCTCATTCACAGGTTGGTCACTGCCAGTGCCAGTAAAAGTCATTGCATAGCTAACATATCCTGCAGTAAACATTACCTAGTCGGACAGGACGCAGCAGAGTTCGACTTTCGTGACCTGCGAGGAGCCAAATTGGAACGCCTAAGCAAACGAAGCAGGGCTGCCGATGATAATACAATCAATGCCACCCATGATGAAGTCCTCCTATACGACTCCCTGAGTCAAGAGGCTTCCAACTCTTCGACGGCCACGTCTCCACAGCCAGCTGCACTAGGTGCCAGTAATCCTCAGGTGCATCTTGCTGAAAACCATCCCGCTGTTTCAGAAACCCCTACAGCACCCACTTTGCCTTCGGACATGCAAATGGGAGACTATGGCATATTTCAAGATGGCCAACAATGGAGAGAGCTCGTAGAGCCTGGGAACACAGACCACCTGTTTTCATCGCTCAACTGGCTCTGGCCGTTTGATGAATGGAGTGATCAGATTGTACCGCCGGCCGGTCCTCTGGGATTTCTCTAGCAGGTATCACGAGGGCTAGTGGACAATCATCAAACGCCCAAATAGCCCCCGTTACGGTGCTGGGCGTTTTTGTCAGGCCGACGTAGAGACTATCTAATAGAATCCCACGGAGCATGAAGCAATCTACTCAGTGCATCGAAATTCATACTTAAAAACCTAGACCGCCATATCATCAGCACAGACGGCGAGGGCATCGTAGATGAATCAAGCAATATCCTTGTCAGAGCAACCAAGAATGGAAAGCAGACCACGTAACTCTCCACGGGAACTCAACAGCAGTTACATTCCAGTCCATTCAGCCACCTGTGACGCGGAAGACCTGGACACTCACAGCTGAGGACTGGTTGCCGATCGCAGACAATGCAACAGGGTTGACTCGTCACTGACCGACAAGACTACGTTGGCCCCTGTCACTTTGGTCCAATTGAAGTCCTGGAATAACATTTCTGGCTTGAACACGCCAGCGGCGTGGGAGTCGTAGTCTACCACACCAAGGCTGATCTATCCATTCGTCATACAGACAAAGGCCAACAAGCCCTAGGGGATACATGAACATTGGTAACGTCCAGGGTACTCGGAGTCGACCTGTTCACATCACCATCACTTCGTACATTCGTAGCTGAACCAATGGTAAGGACCTTGAAGACCCGACAGTCGTATACTAACAAGCATTAGACGTCAAGATCACCATGGCCACGACGCTTGGAACAGGCTGCGGAAGACATGGCCAACCTTTATGGGGCGCTCGAAAAACCGGACTGCTGGGGCCGGCGAATTTTACGTATTATGCGCAGCGCGTGTTGTTTAGGCTGCCACGATGTGATGAATTGCAGACGTATACAAGATAGTAGAGGAGGCGTAGGCCCTAATTCAGACGCGTCCGCGATGACGAAGGATGCACCGCCATCACACAACCTCTCGGAGGAGCTTCGGGAGAAAAACGTGGCTAGCAAATGGGCTGGCCAATAGGAAGGGGCCTGCAGGATCTTCCTTGATTAACGTTTCCACTAAGAATTGACTAAATCACCGACAGTGGCGCCTGCGGAGTGGAACCGAAATAAACGTCCACGCGTTCGGGCCTCTCGTGCTGCAGATTTCTTTCTGTCCTGATTCCTTCGACACCACTGGGCTTGGAGAAAATAAAAAGCCGATCCACATTCAGCCACGCCCTATATATTACATACAGACTTAATCCCGACCTGCTCGTGCGACATTGGCACATCTCGGAAATACTAGCAACACCCCACGCCACCATGAGCACCCAGTCTGGCCAGTCCTCGCGTGAGGGCTCTGTTGCGCAGCCAAGGCGACATATCATCAAGGCATGCGAGGGCTGCCGACAGCAGAAAATCAAATGCAATGGAGAGTCGCCGTGTGAGCGATGCGCCCGGTTGTCGCTGCCGTGCTCGGTGCGGACAGTGGCGCGACAGCGTCGAAAACTGACGCTGACCAAGACGCCGCAGAAGCAGGCTGGACATGAGAATTCAGAGCTGCTGCAGATGGCGCTTAGGCCGGTCAGGGTTACGAACGAGGTGACGGGCAAGACTGCTATATACGGGCCGACGTCCACCGTGGCGCTGCTCCATCTGCTAGCCTCCCATAAGCAGGATTACCCTTTACCAATCACGAACTATGGGGGTTCTGTGGATACTGGTCTCTCGCTTGAGGGCTTCAACTTCAATCGCCTTGTCGTTGAGCCGTACAATCTTCCAACACCTGGGCTCTCCCTGACGCCGCCGCTGTGCCTCACGAGCATCCCAAATCAAGTCCTCCAGTTCTTTCTCAGCAGATATGTCGGCACCGCCTGGGCCATCCTGCCTATGCAATCACCGGCGCAGTTGGGCTCGCTGTTCTCATCCGCGTACACAGCATTCAGCCATAATGGCCCGCCGCCGCCGTTATACCCCCTCCTGTTGTACCAGCTCGCGATGGGATCACTGTCTACGATGCAGGGGGAGTTGGCAGATGTCCTAGCTCAAGAGAGTGACCTTTTCATCTCTGCGGGCGTGCATCTCCCAGACGCTCTAGACCTCCAATTAAGCATTATCATGATATGTACCCTATCAACAATGTCTTGTCTGAACCCCAGCTAACATTTCTCTGGACTTTACCTTCAGTACTGCAATGAGATAGGCAACTTCGACAAGGCATATTCTATGCTGGGACACATAGCAACCAAGATCTTCTCGGCGGGCTTCCATATGGAACCTTGCGCTTCCGAGATAACCCAAATGATTCACATCCTCCTTCGAACAGAGAGGTCCGTGTCCCTGCCCAGATATCAGCGAAAGGTTAGCTAACCACCTTCTTTCTTTCAGTTTCGTCTGCATCGCAGTCGGTCGACCTCCATTAATCAGCCCCAACATTCAAATATCGAACAACAACGAAAGCGCAGACGGGAAATTCTTCTCCGGCCTATTCCGCATCATAACAGCAATGTTATGCGCACAGCGAAACCCGACTGTGGACTTCGACGACCTCTGGCAGTCAATATGGTCGACGCATGCTCGACTACGATCGTACTGGGAGGAGCATGAACCGATGTTACGATCTGAGCATGCAGACCCCAACCGGCCGTGGAATGTTGATGAGGCGGTGACGCTTAATGCTACTTGTGAGTGTGCCATTGGATGTTGAATGGGATAGATGCTGACTGCTATCTAAAGTATACGAATATGCCATCCTGATGAATCTGAAGCCCATTCTGCTGTACATCGGGCATAGGAGCTCACCACCAGAGAAAGAGCGCGGAGGGGCGACAACACAGCTAGTAATTTCTAGGAGGTCGCCGTTATCGAAAATAACAAAAGACGACGAAAATGTCGCAACGGCCTGCGAACATATCCTCACGTCCGCAAAGACAATAATCGCCAATATCGCAGAAGTCCGGCAGCGCGGGTCCGTTGCAAAGGTCGGTCACCAACCAAACACTGCCAATACAACACATATTATGGCAGAAGCTAATGATAAGCTACAGGATTTGCCCATGAATTCATTCTTCCTTGAAACGGCATGTACATCGCTGATTGCTTACGGAGTCTGGCATGAAACCCCGGCTGCAGTGTGGGACAGCATAGAGCTCGGCGTGCGGTGCATGGAAGATTTACAGTACCAGAAAGCATCGGCTCAGAGACTCCAGTCTGTCAGGACCGCGATTGAGCGATCTGGTCTGGGGCAGTGGTGACGATATACCCGTATCTTCTCGTAGATCAATGAAACAATCAGTCAGCAACCACTGTATATTGTATTGAAGATGCTACTTTAACTTTGTATACAGTCATAGTACCTGTAAAAATCTCCTCTGCTACACAAACATGATAAAAGATACCGTCCAGCATGGTCCAGCACTCACAACAGAAGGATCAGACCCCACTAAACAGTGTAAGTTTATGCAAGTCTTGATCCTTGGTGAAATCCCCTTCAGCAGCCCAGATATCAATCACCCCCCGGAAATAACCCTCCAGCGTACCGATGTGCGAGTTCAGCTTGACCTTCTTACCGGACACCGGGTCCTTGACCATACGTGGGATAGGCTCAATCTGAATACAGCGTGAACCCGGCATATTCGGTGTTCC
Organism: Aspergillus puulaauensis; assembly: GCF_016861865.1. Lineage (NCBI taxonomy): Eukaryota > Fungi > Ascomycota > Eurotiomycetes > Eurotiales > Aspergillaceae > Aspergillus > Aspergillus puulaauensis. Next base: position 3,413,036 of record NC_054862.1, on the reverse strand, counting down.
TTGTAGATCTGCAATCGGGAAAAAAAGCATTTCCGTGGGGAACCACGGCGTCTCAACACGCTCTACATGAATATATGGAAGTCCACTGTCATTATGGCACTGCTCGTATGTTCTGGCGAGCGCTGACGAGTTGTTAAGCCTCAGAACGGTAAAATGCTTGCCAGTCGGCGTCTGCATGTGAATGGCATCCTTGTTTTCCTGGGTAGTAGGGCCAATCCAGTTCAGATATGGGAGGTTTGGCTTCCAGTGGACGTCGAAGAAGACTCCCAGGGGCAGATATTTGCCATCGGCAAATCTAGTATGCCAGTTCTGTGGCGTAAGGTGGGCGTCATCTAAGCTGTGGCCAGCCACCAGCAGTAGAGACCACTGGTGCTTCTTCAGCAGGTGTCCAAAAAAGGTGGCCTTGACTTGGTCCAGTTCCTGATTGTAATCGGGCGGAGGTGTGATGTTCCCCAGCCCTAGTGCTCCTAGCAGCGCCCAGCACTCATCCGCCTTGACGCTGAAGTGGCGGGAATGCTTGCCAGCTAGAACGAACAAGGGCGAGTCCTTGGTGTATGCAATCAACCCTGAGCGAAGAAGTCGAGAAAGGAACTCGGCAATCTTCTGGTAGTTGCTGACCGAGGTGGTGATATAGTTGGCCACTTCATCGTAATAACCGCCATTATACTCCTCATTGACCTTCATGAACGCCGATGCAATGTGGATTGCAAGGGTCGTAAGCCCGGCTGTAATGTCAAGGACAGACGCCTGTCGGTTGTTGTGTATGAACCGGGGATTGCGTAGTGATCTCCCATGGTGATCCAAGAGGACAGTCTCGCTCAAAAGAACCCCTTCTTGCAGTGTCCATCCGGAGGTCAACCAGGGCTCATCTTTCCTCATCTCGACCAGTAGCTTATCAACACTTTCCACGAATTTTTCGATGCTGTCTTTCTGTACGTTGTTTTCTAGCAAGCTCCTGACCGCGGAATCCTTCTCCCAGTCCGTGCAATGAAGCCATACAATACTTTCCTTCGCCCCGGCGTAGATTCCCCTAAACTCGTCACTATCAGAATGAAATTCGGCAAGCGGACAGAAATAGCTCGAGGTAACTTACATCTGCTTGCTGACCTCTTCCCCTTTGACCTTCTTGAGATCGTCTGACAATTTATTCCCCTGAGGGACGCACATCCAGTCCCACCAGACGTACCGGGCCTGCATTCTTGAAACTACTTGGCGTGCCACGGTTAGGAAGTCCTCGGAATCATTGGAACCGTTGTCATTGTTTTTAATAACTGGAAGTTTCCACTGTAAACCCGCTGGGAGGCCCTCGGGCTCTTCATCCCATTTAGCCCACTTACCCCAGGTGTAGGAGAGGATGCCGTATCCTTCCTTATGCACCTCAGCTTCGATATCAGTATACTGGCACACTTTCCAGTTCGAGGTATCAAGAAGCCAGCGAGGATGGTTTGGGTCGTTCTTGGGGATAGGCGGCGCGCTCCCGCTGTAGTTTATGTTGTTTCCGAAGACAGCCATATGCGCGCACCCACAGTGGTTTTGGTTGTTTCTGGAGAAGTCCATGGGCGCGCACCCACAATTGTTTGTGTTGTTTTGAGGGCCAGTCGTGGGCGCCCACCCACTATACTCGCTGAGGCTCTTAACCGGGGGAAGCTCCATGTCAAAGATTAAAGGCGCAAGCACAGTAATCTCTCAGATTAGAGTGGGCTCTCCCAGTCTTCTGTATTTGGAATGACTTTGTGTCTCCCAGCTTTTCGGTGGAAGGGATAAGGGTAGGATAGTAGTTTGGTTCGTCCGAGGTTTTGTATTCCCCCATTACGCTCGCAACATTGATATCGTCAATTTTCCACCGTTCGTCATCATGGGTCAGATGGTCTCGAGTGCCATCGAGAGCGTTCAAAACGACTCCGAGAAGCAGCAGTTGGCAAACGATGCCTTGAATCAGATGCAGGAGCTCGGCCACCAGCAGATCAGCTCATTCATGCACGATGTCACGTAAGTCATGGTTGCTTCTGGAGTCGATGGATGTCCTGCTAACCAGGCATATACCAGTAACAATGCTGTGAACGCAAAGTTGATTCCGGTTGGCCAAATCCTGCATCAGGAGTCCATCGTGCGATGCAGTATTTCGACCGAGGCGGCACATATTGACAAAGAAATCGCCGATACGTTCAACCTCTTTGTCAAAGGGGACATGGCTGGTGCAATCAGCAGTATCGTCCGCAGCGGCCTGGCTGCGGTTATTGGGTCATACGAGGGAAACAGGTCAGATAGGACCACCTAGTAGGTCAAGCATCAAGCATCAAGCCGCTTAAAAGCACAAGCTTATTCCAAGTGACACAGTGCCGTGACGACTGGGGTGCTTGGCGGTATCCAGCGCGTTGACATTCGGATGTTTGCTTGGAGATACACTTCCACACAGCTAACTGCCATTACGAAAGACATGCTCGCTGTGGCGGTTATCGTCTCTGCCGTGGACCCAAAGCAGGTCACCAATTTTGCTATTCGATCCATGGTTCAAGAGCAGTTTGACAAGCTTCCGATAGCAGAGCAAGAAAAGGTTTTGAAGACAATCCTGGATGCAAAAAGGAAGCACATGATGCAGGTGAATAGCTTCAATACGTACTAGTTTTTCTATAGGCCTTGTATACTGCAGACTAGATGCTGGCCCATGGATAGCACGACGGGACCCGACCCGACCCGACCCATTCGGACACACGTACCAGATCCGGGCGACACTGCCTTGTGGCCATTTCCTGATCCGTAGAACTTGAAGACAAGAAAAGACTACTTCTGTGTGACCAGTTTAGCCCCATGAGCACGATCGCATGCCATGTCAGCTCAGCGCAACGCTAGCCTGGGTAGGAATAGCCAGGGCTGAATAATGCATGTTTATGTTTATGTGGCTTACCGTCAGCCAGCAGGATCCACTGCAATGCTGTATTAAACCATACGGGCTAGCCTTGCGCGCCTGGGACCATTACAAAGCAGGAGAATAGCTTCCATCAATTTCATGATTATTAAACACTTCTGAGCTGTGAGACGGGGATAATATCGTAGAAAGCGTCGGATATAACGGAGAGTCGTTGCCGGAAGGCTACAACGAGAACTATATAAACTCACACATTGCCCTCCAGAAGCACTATCACAACAGAATCAACCCCAACAATCAACTCTTTCAACAGCTCTATACGACCCATTAAACAGTTCATTATCACAATGCCCTCCAACAGCGCCGCCTGGCTCGTCGAGCCCAAATCCCACCCCTTCCAAGTGAAAGAAGCCCCGACCTGGAAGCCCTCCGCAGACGAAATCCTGGTCAGGAACCACGCCGTCGCCGTCAACCCGGTCGACGGCAGCATCCAATCCACGGCCTGGTGGCCCCTCAACTACCCAACAATCCTCGGCCACGACATCGCCGGCGAAGTCGCCGCAGTGGGAGCCAACGTCACCCGCTTCAGGCCCGGCGATCGGGTGCTCGGACACGCAGTGGCCATGGTCTCGAAGCGCCCTGAAGACGCTGCATTCCAGGCATACACCATAATCCACTCAAACCTGGCTAGCCCCATCCCTAACGACCTCTCCTACGAGCGCGCAGTCGTGCTCCCGCTCGGTCTATCCACTGCGGCAGCCGCGCTCTTCCAGGAGGACTTCCTCAACCTGCAACACCCAACCTTGCCAGCAGCCAAACCCACCAGAAAGACAGTCCTGATCTGGGGCGGTGCCAGCAGCGTCGGCAGCAATGCGATCCAACTCGCCGTTGCAGCAGGATACGATGTAGCTACAACTGCATCCGCGAAAAACTTTGCATACGTGAAGAGTCTCGGCGCGGCAGAAGTATTCGACTACAACAGTCCAACTGTAATTGACAACCTGGTCACTGCACTGAAAGGTAAGGCCTTAGTGGGTGGCGTGGACTGTATCGGGCCTGGAGCGGCGGAGCAGACAATCGAAGTCGTGAAGCGCACCGATGGCGTGAAGTTCGTTGCGACTGTTAGGGCTGCCCCTGAAGATGATGAAGTGACTGTGAAGATGGTTTTTGCCACGACGGTTAAGGATAATGAGGTTGGGAAGGCTGTCTACGAGGATTTCTTGCCAAAGGCGTTGGAGAAGAAGACTTATATTGCTGCACCCGAGCCGCTTGTTGTTGGATCTGGGCTGGAGAGTATCCAGGAGGCTGTGGATGTTCAGGCGAAGGGGACGTCTGCGAGAAAGGTTGTTGTTACGCTGTAAGGTGTCTTGATATCGGCTACCCTTATGGGATAAGTGTGGATACTTGATCGTGGCTGTTAACACGCAGAATTCTAAATAATATACATGATTCCGCAAATCCCATATTGACAACAATACATATTTGTAGAAGGGCGTAATATGAATAGCCACATTAGGACTGCGCTGCACGTTGTTATTGGACTGCAGTTGGCTCCACACGACCTGGTTCCGCATACGTGCTTGAAAGCGTATTTACACCGATTCTGATAGTTGTCTCGCTCGTTTAGTGTCTTAGCCCTAGGAATATCCCTCGAGTAGACATCTCATATATTATTCACGTACTATGATAACTGCCTAGTCCAGCGTACATCTCCAGTCTATCATCTCATATCTAAAAACTCTATTCGTGACAAAAGAGAATATAAATGTCCATTCATGCCTTGACCCGCAGCACAAACCCATAATTTGCAATCCTCAAGGCGCCGAAAATAAGTGACGCAACAAGGGTACTGACACCACCAAATATCCAGACCCCATTCCAGTTCATAGAGCCTGAGCCGCTGAGAATATCCCCAGCCCCAGGTCCACCAGCAAGGACACCAAACGCCATCATACCAAAGCCCATTCCAATCCGCGTTCCAATCTTGGACTTATCCTTGGTGATCGCGACGAAGCACAGCGGCGGAAGTCCGATTAGTGCACCACTGAAGAATCCCGAGAAGACGGCAATGACAATCAGTCCTGCTTGGTTGGTGACGGCTATAAGACAGAGAATGAGAACGCCGACCATCATGCAACAGGGTGCGATTAGGTTGAAAGGGCCGAACTTATCAGCCATTGCATTGGGGATGGTTCGTCCGAAGCAAGACGCGGCGTTAAGGATCGGGACCAGGTAGAACGCCATATCGTCCGAGGTGAGGTGGCGAGCTGAGCCAACGTATGAGATGTAAAAGAAGAGCGTGAAAAGGCCCATAAAGGCAATGAGGCCCGCGGTGACAAGCACCATAAATGGGATATCGGTAAAGGCGGTCCAGTCGATTAGGGCTCGTGCCTTGGGTGGCTTAACGCGCTGCTTCATGACAGCTATGGGGAGGAGAAGTGTAGCCAGGGCAATGAAGCCGATAACGCGAACAGCCCAGCCGAAACCAAGGGGTCCAATAAGACGATGCAGGACAATTGGATAGATAATCCCACCAAGCGAAGAGCCCGACACGGCGAGACCAAGGGCGGCTCCGAGCTTCGACGAGAAATATGTCGGTAGGATCGAAACGCAGGGAACAAAAAGACAGCCAGCGCCAATCCCGACACAGAATCCCTGAGCTAGGAGAATTTGCCAGTATTCCTTGCAGAGGCTGAGCATCATGAGACCAAACACGATGCCGAAGCTGCCCGCGATGAGCAGAGGGCGTAAGTAGCCACGGTCATATATGGGACCGGTAATAAAGCCAACCATCATGAGCATTGTCGCTTGGACTGAACCGATCCATGAGATGTCGGAAGAGGAGCGGTGGAAGAGGGCCCCTGATTCGTAGTATGTTTGGAAGACACCGAATGTGTTCATCATGCCCCATGTGTTGAAGAAGAGCATGAATCCTCCAGCGACATGGAGCCACGCGATGAGACCGCCATTTGGAGGAGGACTTGGGCCAGCAGCAGCCTTCGAAGGTTGTTCTATTGGCGGTTCTCCCGCACTGGTAGATAAAGTAGGGCTATGATGCTTTTCGTCGAGGCCCTGGTTGTTGGCACGAGATTGGTCACCCATGTTGTTGTCACGGCCCGTAATGAGAAATAAAACTTAAAATATGTTATAGAGTTACGGAAAGGATATCGCAGAAAATAATGCCCCTTGTAGCTCATATATAGGGGCTGTTTACGTGCCGACGACGCTGGAGTATACGTATCTCCGAGTGGTTGCTCCTTTGGGAATTTCCCGAGACCAAATCCGAGGCCGAACGTTTGACTTTCGGTAACTCCGACGGCCGAGAATCCCCGAGTCAGCATTGGCAACAATCGCATCATCCTGCTGCTGACAGAGCTGTCTGGGTGTTGATCATGATGCTTGAGGCTTTCTTTCTGCTCGGCATCTCTTCCTGTCATGAATCAATCTGCTTCTGCCTTGGTTGAGTGATTCGTTGTCTCGGACATAGACTCGGTGTCTCCGAAATCGCCCGCCTTTCCTCCACAACAAGTTAACAATGGTCTATCTGGGACCCTCTCGAGGATGTCTGACCTGTAAAAGACGCAGGAAGAAGGTATTCCCCCTTCCATAATGGCTATTATAGAGTCACTAATCAAACCAGTGTGACGAGACGCGCCCGGTATGTATAGGGTACTGCACTTGCATACATATTGTACACCATTTGAGTAATGTAATAACAATCACAGTCCTGTTTAAGATGTCTCAATACCAACCGCAGCTGCGGTGGATACGAAAATGACGGGAATCTTATTTTTCGCCAGCATGAAGCAATGACCGCGCCCTTCCAATCTATAGCGCGGAAGTGCAGCCTGCCGCCGAGGGTCTCTCCGACTGGATCTGATACTGTCCCAGTGGACGGAAAACCAAAGGAAGTCCCGGTATGTGCCATGGAAGAGTATGCGCTCCGGCCGTTTTTCTATGACTACTGCATCACTCCCGTCAACTCGTCGTTCTCGCGCGGGTTCCTAGGGGGTCTTGAGTCGATCGTTCATCGGCAAGGTCTGCAATCCCAGGTTGCGAAGGCATGCAAGGCCGTTGCATGTGCGAGTCATGCAATCACGCTGAATCGCCCGTTTCTGACTCGAAAGGCCGAGGGGCTGTATCAGGAGCTTCTGAACGCTCTGGCTGAGGCGATCCGGGATCCCAAGCTGGTACGGCGGGCCGATACTGCGGTTATGGCCATATTACTCGGGCTATACGAGGTGCTTTCCTAAATGTAAACCTTGTGTGTACTAACTAACAGAGGCAGATGATCATGACAGATGGAACGGATCTGCGCCACCACCGTGCGCACGCAGGCGGGCTAGCGGCCCTGCTGCAAATTGAAAACAGCCCCCTGGCACTCCTCAATGCCGTGCGTTCCGGGCGGTCTTTACTTGCGGGTGAATCCCATGTGAGTCTCCCGTGGTATCAGACAAGATATGCAGCGTTTGACTGTGCTAGAAATTCGGAATATTCTCATCTCCTTGCTCCTATGGCCGAGGAAATGACCTGGATAGTCTATTGCTCCGACTTGGCCCGATCTGTAAAGACTCGCATGCTATACTATCCAAGCAGTCTGCACCGCCTGACCAGACAAAGGTCGATGCGCTCAGGGAGACCGCTCGAGTATTAAACCGTGACATCGCCCAGTGGCAGGAGAGGCAGAGCGTCGATTTCACACCAACAACAATCGGGCACATATTCCCTACAGATATTCAGCCCCGGGCAGAGGTTGGCTACTGGCCTGGACGAGTTGACATTTACTTTGATTTCTACGTCGCAGCCGTTTGGAATGTTTCACGACTCGCGCGGTGCCTTTTGATCAATATTATACTCGAGTCGGGAGATATACTGAATGACAGTTTAACTGATTTTCAAGACCCACAGGATTTGGCTCACCAGGTTGAAGACATAATCGCCTCGATTCCATACCATCTCACAATGGACGTCCGATCTTTTCTTCGCGGTGCACAGGATGCAGGCCAGGGAATATCTAACCCCGAACGACCAGCTGGGGGTTTCCTCCTCATGCATCCAATCTACGCTGTTTCATGCCTGCCAACCGTGCCCCCAGAGATGCAAGAATATATGAGGAACTGCCTTACTTGGATAGGGAGCCATATGGGCATCGGCCAAGCCTCTGCCCTTGCGCAGGTTAGACTGATCTCCTTGTACAGCCCGTGCACCTGCTCACCTGCTATAGAACAAGGATCTTGAAACAGACTACATAACATCCGGCAGCATGATTGTCTGGGCTGGGCTACTCGTTTGAGATACGACAATACCACGAGCCCAGCAATTCCAATTCAGCTTCTCTGATTTTCTCATCCAAACCCCGCATTTCACCATCACGCTAGACCCAGATTATATCGGGCCATCCCCTTGGCGGCTTCCTATTGGGAGAAAGGAGTTGCATGATTATACGGTCCGGACCGTGTACCTGAAGAGGATCTACCGCCGTGATGCATGCACGCCCTAGCAGTTGAATACCGGAACTAAAGGTGGTGCCTGATGAACAGGCCAGGAACGACGCATCTTGCATTCTGTGCCTGCCTTCTCAAGGTGGGTCAGGGGTCGCCATTATAGCCGACTTGATGCCATACGCACTACGAGACACCGGCCCTGCCAGCAAGTCAACGCTCTTGCATATTAATTGGCATCTCCATCGTGGCCTTTATACAGGATCTAACTTGGCGTCCGACAAATTCTCCGACAAATTCTCCGAGCTCACCGACACACCAGTGGACACTCGACCCTTCCCCACAAAACGAACATATAAATACAGACTCAACGTCCATATAGATGGTTTCAGGATCAGGTAGTCTTCAACAGCGAGATTTCTCCGATATCAGATACAATGATGGCCCTCCGTATAGTCTTCAGTCTTCTGCCGCTTCTGGCCATCGCAGCGCCTTCTGTCCCAGGAGAAATTCTCGAAAAACGCGCTGTTACTTGTTTAATAGTTGGATCGACTGTAACAGCAACTTGGACAAACAGTGCTGGGCAGACATGTTCTTTTACTGGAGTCGTCGGTAGCAACTACGGCAGCAACAGCGCCGGCGGAGAGTACGCCTACCAACCCAGACTCCTCCAAATATAAACTGATGAACCGACAATGATAGTTATTCATGCAACGGTCGCTGCGGCGCAGGATGCAGTGGGACTGCAGTCGGTAATGCATACACCCAGGACTGCTTCTCGCATGATATCTGCTCCTACTTCGAAAATGCAAGCGGGGGGTCGAGGTGAGAGAATAGCAACTGCGGGTGGATATACCCTAATGGACATACAGCAGTGTTAATCGTTCAACAGTGATCCTAACTGCGGTGCTGCTTATGATGCCGCCGTCGATGATACTTTGCTCGGCGCGGCGAATGGTTGTGGACAGACCAATCCCTCTGAAGCTGCGTCGGCCCCTGCTGGAAGTCCAAACTGTCAGTAGCAGTCTCGTCTGTATTGCCGATGAGACTGTCCCTACATATGCCGTTGTATATTATGTATACACCCTTGCAGCCACATAATGTATACGCTGGGAAATCCCACTCGTAGAAGTTGGGGCGTCGCTATTTTCGCGCTGTATCGATAATGACCGTTTATATAACTTTACATACATCCAGCTACAGGATTATAGCTTACCTTGTCTGTTATCATAGTAGATCCTTATCTCAAAAGCCTTGCTTGGCTTCAGCTTTGATTCGTATAGTGAATGTTGATATTGCTGTGCTTAACTAACCTCTATGCAAACTGGGCTAGGAACTACGGTGATTATAAGGCACCTCCGACAGAGATAGGTTTGGTGATATCCTCGGGGGAACAGTATAAAAAAGATACCTTGCCTTACTAGTTCTTGTTAGAAGTAAATAGTAATTTCCAGGGATCACGACCGTGACCGCACTCCAGCTAACTGGTGCGTCCAATGCTAAAGGTCTATCTGCGCTCATAACGGGCGGAGCACCTGGAGATGACAGGACGTGGTAGCTACCAGTGCCGGTCTAGACAATGAAAGCTATTTTTTACACAATATTGCCACCCCAGCAGTGTCTTTTTGAGGCCCTCCGCCTCCAATATTTACCTCGCCAGTCTATACAACCCGAGGCTCAGCAGCCCGATCTGTTCCGGGCTTTCCGGTTCAAGTACAATCATACTTTAATGTCTCAGTAAACCCAATTTGCCGCTGGGAAACGAGGGTACCGACGCTTGAAAGGTGCTACTACGCATTGGGAGTAATGGGGTCGTTTTTCTTGAATGGGGACTACCATGATGCCGCATTTCCGCCGGTTGTACTGACTCACGCTGGAGCGAGGACTTCGGGTAATGAGGAGATTCCAGGTCCGTCGTCTAGTTTACGGTATGAGCGAGGTATGGGCTAACTTTACGGGGCGGATGCCACTGGCGACTAGGCCAAGTCATTGCGGTGGATTTATACGACGGTATTGATGTGGTTACGGTGGGCCGAAGTTAGTCACGCTGGTGGTGCTGGGAAGTGCTGCTGATGATTTTCTGCACAGCAGGCGACAGTTCAGTTGTTTGACCCTGTGTTGTTCTGTCCGTTGTGGTTTCGATGGTATGGTGTGGCAGACTGAATTATCATGTTGATCGGCCGTTCAACCTGCCTTGCATGATTGCATCCCACGGGCAGATCCGGACCACAGGGCTATTAGCTTATTGTCTCAGCCCGAGATACTCGAAACCAATCGGTAATAATTCCCGTTCTTCGCTGTGGGAGAACTATCGACGCTGTCCCCACCATGGGCGTTCCAGAAAACGTGGCGACCCAACTGTCTGCAGTCTGCACTCTCCACGCTGGGCACTGGACTTTTGCAGCATGATTCAATATGGCTCGGACTTATGTCAAAGGTACAGGTCTTTATTTAGGGAGTCTTGCTCAGACGTTGCGCAGCACCGCGAAGTAACGCTTAACAGAACTACAACCCCGGCCAACGCGAGTATTTGGAGTAGCCTCGCAATTTAAAAGTTTGCAAACCTGAGTCCTCGCGTAAAAGATAAGATGTAAGTGGAGTTGTCGCCTGGCGTGGGAGCTCGGAATTAAATAATTCAACCAGGCTGGCCTGTCAGGAGAGACAAAAAACGCCACGTCTCCTCCACGCTTGGCCCGATGCTTCGCTTCTCAAGTCATCTGCAGGCCAGCTTGGCTTTGCTTGCTGGTACTAGGCTACGCTACACACTAGGCTGGCACCGTGGGGGCCCATTGTAATGTCTGGTTCTCGCTATCTCGGCCTCCACTGCAGAATTTTCATCTTATCTGATCGCACCGTAACATCTCGAGGGTATTGATTATTCCATACTTTGCAGTCCGTGAGTCGTATGGCATGTCTCGTGTCGGCCATCATATTGGTATATCAGTATCATACTCGTCAGTAGAGCAGCTGTGGGGACCTCCCACGCCCTAAGCGAGGCCAGCAGCCTAGCCTGTCTCCGACCTCGCCGGCTGCCCTATGGCTGTGGAATGCTGGAACGTGGAATGTTGGAATGTGGAATTGTGGATGACTCCGAAGTGGACCTGTTGCATGATGCCTCCCTGCGGAATCTGCCACTCACACCCCGTTCCTCGAAGCAAGCCCATCTGATTAGATTATCTGCCACTCTTCTCTCCTGATTCCATGCGTCTGGTGGGCCTCGCCTGGACGACGTCGGGTTTACACCTGGAGACAGTTAGCGAGAGTTGCCAGCCCACCTGGCACTCCGTTTAGACCTTTTCCTGGCCGCTGCAGCCGACCTCGGAGGACGAGAGGCTTGTCCTCTATAAGGGCAAGGATCTCCTCCATCCTTTTGTTTTCCACGATCTGATCTGACTGATCTGGCTGATCTGATCCTCGCCATGCCCGTCTCGTCCCGTCTACGATCTGCCTTCCGGCGCCGGGCCACCGACGACTCAATCGCCCCGGTCACTGTTTCTGAGACCCAGCAGAACAAGACCGATGCTTCTCCTGAGTCTGGCGTCCAGCTGCAGGCGACCGACGTCAAGCCAGAGGATGAGCGTCCCACGGAGAACACCCAGCGTGGTGTCCAGGGTGTCGAGGCCGTCACCCTCAGCTGGTCGAAGCGGACCCTGATTTCAGTCTTCATCAAGTGCGTTCTTTATTTTGTAGTTGTCCTGGTTTAGTTCATGCTGACACTGACGTGAATAGCATCTGGCTTCTCTACTTTGTCAATGCGATGCAGTCCAACATCATCAACAACCTCACGCCGTATATCACCAGTCAGTACGAATCGCACTCGCTGCTCAACACCATCTATATCGTCGCCGATTCCATAACAGCAGCCGTCTACATCCCCCTCGCCAAAGTCCTCGATGTCTGGGGTCGAGCGGAGGGTTTCCTGATGATGACCGTCCTGGCCACGGCTGGGTTAATTATGATGGCCGGATGCCACAACCTCCCTACCTTCTGCGCTGCATATGTAACGATCCCCTTCACGTCTAGCCTTCGCCACTAACGGAAGCAGGTATTTTATTCAATCGGTTTCGGCGGCATGACATACTGTGTGGATGTGATCACTGCCGACTCGTCGCAGCTGAAGAATCGAGGTCTGGCCTACGCGTTTACCTCCTCGCCCTATATCATCACTGCGTTTGCAGGCCCCAAAGCAGCCGACGACTTCTACAACAAGTACAACGACTGGCGATGGGGCTTTGGCACCTTCGCTATCATCTTCCCCCTTGTCGCCGCGCCTCTGTACATCATGTTCAAGCTCAACATGCGCAAGGCAAAGAAACAGGGGCTGCTGACCAGGGAAGGCAGTGGTCGCACGCTGCTGCAAAACATCAAGCACTATCTTATTGAGTTTGACGGTATGTCTACTCGTTATACTCGTTATATCTCAGAACTAACTAGAGCAGCATTCGGCGTCCTCGTCTTCTCCGCCGGTCTCGTCGTCTTCTTCCTCCCCTTCGAAATCGCCGAGCAGGCCCCCAATGGCTGGGCCACCGGATACATCATCGCCATGATCGTCGTCGGCGTCGTGATGCTGGCCATCTTCATCCTGCACGAAACATACACAGCCCCCGTCCCCATGCTCAACTTCGCCATTCTCAAAGACCGTACCGTCATCGGCGCCTGTCTCCTCGACGCCACATACCAGATCTCCTACTACTGCTGGTTCAACTACTACACCTCCTTCCTGCAGATCGTCAACAACCTCACCCTCGCCGAAGCCGGCTACGTCAGCAACACCTTCGACGTCGTCTCCGGCGTGCTGCTCCTGCTAGTCGGATACCTGATCCGCCGCACCGGCCGCTTCAAGTGGCTCCTCTACATCGCCGTGCCGCTGTACATCTTCGCCCAGGGGCTGATGATCTACTTCCGCCGCCCCAACCAGTCCGTTGGATACCTGGTGATGTGCCAGATCTTCATCTCCATCGGCGGCAGCATCTTCATCATCATCGAGCAGCTCGCCATCCTTGCCGCCGTCGACCACCAACACGTCGCGACCGCCCTGGCTGTCCTGAACGTCGTCGGCACAGTCGGCGGCGCAATGGGGAGCACCATCTCCGGCGGGATCTGGACGAATACATTCAAGAGAGCGCTGGCGCGGGATCTACCTGCGTCTGCGATGCCGGATCTTAACACGATCTATGAGGATCTCGATACGCAGAAGGAGTATAAGGTTGGATCGCCGACGCGGCTGGCCATCCAGAATGCATATGGGTATGCGCAGACTAGGATGTTGGCTGCCGGGACGGGGATTATGGTTCTGTGTGTCTTGTGGACGCTGCTGATTCGGAATATTGATCTTAAGAAGGTGGCTCAGGTTAAGGGTATGGTCTTCTAGGGAAGGTCAGTCACCAAGAGTGCCAGTTACTCTGACTCGCTCCGAATCGTGAGTCAGATGTGTAAAATCAGTTATGTATTGGCATAATGTTTATTATAAACCATCGGGATGAAATATTCGTCACTTGGGATCGGCTGCATAAAATGGTCATGATGTGATTGTATGATATTCCAATTATGATATTCCATTTATGATATTCCAATTTGTTATGCACCACTTTAAATACATGTGAAGACTGATCTCATGCACTGCACTAGTTCGTTTCCTTCGCTCATGTTGATAATTCTTCATGTGGATAGACATCAGCAAATAACCCTGATCTCTCGGTTTTAAGAATTATGTACTAAATATATTGTCTATTATGGACTGGGGTAGTATGAGTTCACCATTGCGTACCACAACTTACGGTGATAACTCTGCAGATCTTATGCATCTTGTTACACAAGAATGCGAGGGGTGATCAGCTATTTAAACTCCATTTCCCACCGACTGCCTTACTGTGTCAAACCTCACCATGACCTTCCTCCCTACTCCCCCGTCGCCCTCCAAACCAGGCTCTTTTCCCCCAGAAACAACCCCAGCAATCCCCATCGCTCCACCCCCATGGTCTTTAAAAGCCAAAGCCTGGATCTTCCTATACACCGACCCTAACAGCACCAATGCTCCACCTCAAAACCCAAACAACACCGACAAGATCCTACAGTCTGTCCTCCCCCCAGGCGCCTACCACCCCTTCGAAACCATCCACCCGTCCGCACTGCAAAGACTCCCAAATGGCGATCCCCAGTACCAGCCCTCGTGGCTGAAAAGCATCATGATCGTGCGCTACGAAGACTCAGACGTAGGTCCCTACGACGAGATAATCTTCATCCCGGGCCGGGCTGTCAATCCGTACAGCGGCAAGAAGGAGCTGCGTATCAGCACGATCTATGTCTCGACGGATAACAGTGTTTGGAATGGTCGGAGAAATTGGAGTGCGCTTCCCTAAATGCCTAGTATAGCGAGAGGTACTAATTTGATACAGACATCCCTAAACACCGTGGTCGATTTGAATTCACACCAGCTGAGAAGGGCAAGGACACTTTATTGCGGATATATCATCCCGAAGACACGCCTGCGCCCCTCGATCCAAAGACCCCCTTCTTCACGGCTCTGTTGAAGGAATCCTGGCTCCCCAAGCTCCCATTGCCTAGCCTGGCACCACTCTCGCTAGTTCAACCGCCACTATCAACATCGCGATATCCGCCTGGAGTCCAAGATGCAACGATTGCAACGGACGACCCGGGCAACGGGCGCGAGAACCCGTGGTTGTTGTGCAGGCCGTCGTTTAAGGGATCCTGGGGTCTGGCATACGCAGATACGCTACAAGACGGGGAGGATACATTGCAGCAGCATGGAGATGGGATTGGGTTTCCGGAGGTGAATCTCTGGAGTGTTGGGGCCGCGTTTGAGGGCATCATTGGGTTTGGAGTGTCTGATATTGCCAGTTGATTCTTATCCATATATTAGATGGTCAGTGCCATATCTCGACATCATATTACTCATATTATCATTACAATTACACTAAATTAATTAAATATCTAATAAAACCCAGACAGCCAGCTCTTCCGCGAAGACAGCCGCTGATACTCACTCAACGCAGGACTAAGCGTCGGCCTCGGCGACGCATCCTGCTCACGACCCAGCCTGTCATCAAGATCCATCTGCACCAACCCAGCCCTAGGCGGCGCAATCGACACCCTAGGCGTATTCAAATCCGCCCGCGCATCCGCCTGGGTCCGGATATAATAATGCTCATCCTCCTCCTCCATCGCCACAAACCAGCGTTCACCAAGTTGTCTCCCATCGGGGCCCGCGCCACAAGCACCCTGCAGTTTCTCAGTACTAGGGCTATTCATCGCGAGTGCAAACAGATTCTGGGGCTCCGTGAAATCCGTAATCTGACGGCCGCGCACTTCAAGCAACATAAACGCCAGACACAGCGCAGAGGTGAAGAACGCGAAGAGCAGAATCGGGTAGAACACGCCCTGCCAGCGCTGCGTGCCGCCGGAGGCATACTCATTCGACCGCAGGGTCGCGTTGAAGGCCTGTTTCGCGGGCTGCGCGAGGATATTGTCCGGGGCGTCGGTGTAGTTCCAGAACGGGACGAAGGGGGCGTTGGTGGAGCTCATGAGGAGGGTGTTCCCGACCAAAACCGCGAGGGCTTCACTAAGTGAAGGGAGGGAGGGGTTGAGCTCGGGCGTCTTGGGTGAGAACTGCATGAGCAGGCGTGCGTTTGCGGAGGCGCCGTCTGTGATTCCGGCGTTGAGGGAGACGGTGAAACTCCATTCCGAGGCGATGTACATCCAGTCGTTTGCCCAGATGCCGTCGGCGGCGTCGGGGACGCGGACGTTGTATTGCAGGTCGTGGTCTTCCTCGCAGATCGTCCAGAGGTGGGAGCCGCTGGCTGTGGCTTTGTAGCGGGTGGAGCACTTGGGGGTTTGCTTGGCTTTGAGTCTGCAGAGCATGTAGCCTGGGTTGAAGGTCTCGGGGTTCGCGCCGAGGAAGAAGATGGCGCCGTTGGTGTAGGCCGAGGTGACGTTGAGGATGGTGTTGGAGGGTTTGGGCAGTTTGCCGAAGATGGGCGCGTACTGGTCTGGATAGTCTGGTCCGAAGCCGAAGAGGTCGTCGACGACGGTGCGATTGCGCCAGTGCTTGGGATCGGGCACGTCGTCGGGCACGTCCGTCGTCCAGTTGACTGGGTTGAATTGCTTGTGGTGCGGCCACTCTTTATAGACAATTGGTTTCAGCTCAGACGCAGTCATTGCGGCGCAGAGGACATTGACTGCAGGCGATGGGACTGATGCTTCCAGCTCGTACATGCCTTCTCCGGATTGATCCTTGGGCTGGATGATGTCGTTGTCTGGGTGGTTTGCCGCTCCAATGATGCCCCCGTGCGGCATCGCAGCGGTGATGTTGTGCACGATGCGACCGTACTTTTTCGATAACGCCGCCATATCTTCCTTGTCGATCCAGCTCCCTTCGACGGTGGTATTATCATGCACGGAGGCAGTCGGACGAGGTCGTTCATCGAGCTCCGTCGAGCTAGGTTTCACCCCCTCGCTGACAAGCGTCCAGTCATGCAGGAAAGCCTGGTAATTGTGGTACGCCTGCCCGGCATGCTGCATGTTCAGACAGGTATTATTTCGTTCATCTGGGTCATCCTGGAGGGGAATTGGCGTCTCGCAGTTCGCAGTGAGGAACCGGGTGTTGGCGAAGGAGGTGTACACATCTCCGACGAGCCTGTGGTCGTGCACCGATCCCCATTTCAACTTGGGGGTTACTGCATGGTCAGTCCTGACACTGGTCAAAGGAGTGAATCTTGGTAACATACCCAAAGCCTCCGCAGCCGTGGTATACAGCATCGCAACCAGCGTCGCGGTCAACGTGATCGCCCCCAGAATAGTCCACCCAGAGTATCTCAGACTCTCCCAATGCACAATCAACGAACCAGGCTGCATAATCCAAGTGCGCATACTCATATCGGATATCGAAATCCCACGAGACCCCTTGGTCAGAGCGCGACGCGTCAAGACCTGTCCCAGAAACGCCACACAGACAGTCACATAGGCCAGCTCGATGGTCTTCGCAAAGAGCGTACTGAGCAGACTCGCCGTCGACGCGGCCAGTCGCCCGTCCGTCCCGATGAATTTCCCATACCGCGGTTTCAAGAATGCGACGACAAGGTATAGACCGGAGAGGAGGGTGGAGTAGAAGGCGAGCACGAGGATGGTGGCCGGCACCCACGACAGGCGACGATGGACGATGGTTTTCTTCGTTGGGCACTTCACGTGTGGCTGGTCGCTCAGGAGCGTCGTTTCGGAGTGAGCGAAACGCGCAGAGGACGGCTCAGGAGGACTGAGGGTGTCGAGAGTGTGCGTTGTGTTATAACTCGGCGCGCGCGAGTGTTGTTGTTGGTGTTGGCTGTTGGAGATGCCCAGCCCAACACCGCGGCTGTGATCGTGCTCCTGGTCGTGCTCAGCCTCGTCCGGTCCGTCAATATGCTCGTAGCGGAAATTCGACCGGTCGCCCAGGTCGAATGGATTCCAGGGCGTCACGCCGTCGGGGGAAGGTCGGTCAGGAGCCATCGCGACGAGGTTGAAACGAGGAGTGCAGCAAGTCGAAACAGGCGAGCGCTAGAGAGAAAAGAGGGGAACAGTTTTCAGGGCGACCGTGCTCTAAATGAGCTAACCAGCTGCTAAATTAGTAGCTCGCCAGTGATGCAGCTAATCCTGGGCAGAACTGGTTGGTTGGTGCATGTTCTCTTCACTGTCACACAGCCTTGTTGGCCCTCAGCTTCAGCCTTGCGATGAACGACTGCCCTGCTCGCCTTGACTGACCAGGGCCTCAACCACACTCTGGAACATTCTGAGGCTGGAACTTCTAAGTGGTTCAAGTCAAAGCTGTTTACTGCGTACTTGCGGAAGTACTCCGAAGGGAGTAGAAAAACCGTTGAGGGCCACAGAGAGAGGCGCCGATCAGTGAAGGCTCTGAGTTTGACCCTGACTATAAATAACCGTCAGCGAATCAGCAAAAGCAAAACCACTGGAACTGGACCGGACAAACTGAAATGCGAACTGCGAGAACTGAAAATTGGGAACTGGAAACTGCAGCTCTCCACTATGAGCCGCGGCGGATATGAATGATAGTTGAAGCTCATATTATACCAACTTAAGATGGCGTCTTAATTTTAACTTATTATTACAGATGCCAAGCTGGATATCTTAATTTATTCCTGAATTAATTTCTTTGATTTCTTGAGTGAGGAATTCTCTATGCAACTAATCGGCCGTGCTGTCATGCAACCATCACGCTGAGTCGTATACAAGCAACAATTTTTATATACATCTTTCTCTTATTTTCACACTCCCCCTTTTGGCCGATTAGACAATCTGCTTACCCCGCGTCTCAAAGGGCAGGAAGATCATCGCGATGAACGAAGCGAGGATCAGAGCACCGGAGGCATAGATAGGGGCAAGCGGGTCGGTACTGGCATAGATACCAATAATTGGAGCCATGAGACCAGCGATGCGGTTCAGGCAGCTGGCAATACCAGTGGCTGTGCCGCGGTTAGGAGCCGGGAAGACCTCGGGCGTGTAGGCGTACAGGACACCGTACATCATCATCTGGAAGAAGGATTCCAGGGCGGAGCAGACAAGCTGGATGTTGGGGTCCTTGGTGGCGGTGAAGCAGAAGAGGAGGACGCCGGTGACGACGGTCGAGAAGGCCATTGTGCCCTTGCGGCCGATGTAGGGGAGGTCGACCATGCCCCAGGCGAGCAGGGGGCCGGGGATACCGCAGACGGCGGTGATGGCGTAATTGCGGTAGGTCTCGTAGACGGTGGAGTTCTGGCCGAGATACTGGGGGAGGAAGGCGTTGAAGAGAGTGTAGCCCATTCCGATACAGGTCCAGCAGAACCAGAGCAGGACGGTGGACAGGCCAAGACGCTTGGTGGCGAAGAGGGGAGCAATCTGCTGGACGGAGAAGCGGGACAGAGACCGCTTGATGATCTCGCCGACGGGCAGTTTCTCGGCCTCACGCTGCTCAGCAATGCCACCGAGTTCGTTGAGGAGGTCAGTGGTGAGCCAGGTGGTGGTCTTGTTCTTGCGGGCAATACCCTGGACAGCAGCAACGGCCTCGTCCTGGCGACCGCGAGAGACGAGGAACTTGGGGGACTCGTAGAAGGTAAACAGGAGGAAGCGGCACAGGAACATGCAGAAGGTGATGGCACCCAGGGTGAGGACGAGGTACCGCCAGCCCCAGTTATCAGCCTTGAGGCAGACGGGGGCGCTGTCATCGCAGGAGAAGTTGGGGATGAAAGCCCAGGCAAGCATACTGGAAATCAGGGTTCCAACAGACCACCAGGTGGCCAGACCACTGAGGATATTGCCAGAGTCAGGAGGGAGACACTCGCAGAAGACAGCTGCATCTACGGGCAGATTACCGCCAACACCAAGTCCAATGCACGCGTACAGGGCACAAGTTCTAAGACAGTCAGCACCAGCAGCTTAAAACAGTCTGGTAAATAACTTACCCAACCCAGTTGGGCCCGCCGCCAGCAGCAAGACCGAATGCGCCACAGATGAGCAGAGTGCAGTTAAACGCAGGACGACGTCCAACAATATCAGATGCAATACCCCAGAACGAGGCGCCAACAATCAAACCAACGAAGAGCGCGCATGTGGCGAAACGAGAGTCGTTACCAGAGATTCCGAATTCGTTGGCCAGCGGCGTCAGAGTCAGGGCAACACCCTGGAGCCAGAGGCTAAAAACCGTCAGTATACGTGCAATGTAGTCCATACAATGAGTGAACGTACTTGTCGGCAACCCAGCCAAATCCACAGAGCACGAACAGGCCCCATTGGTAGCGGCCCATTCCAATGTCCTGGATGGCTCTGTTGATGATCTTTGCTTTACCTATACACAGACATCAATGTATCATCGATCTAACAAGTCTTACCGGGGGCAACGGGGCAGAGATCTCAACCAGGGACTTGAGCTGAGAATCAAGACGTACGGTCATAGATGGAGTCGTGACCGGAAACAACGACACCGGCTTCGACTTCTGCACGGAGCGATTCCAGGGTCAGTTCTCCCGAGGGATTAGCAGGCACAGCAGCTACACCCTTTTCCTGCAGCGAGCTGCGGTCAGGGCTAGAGTCGGAGCGGTAGTCCGGGGGGTGGTCGCTGGGGGTGTCTTTCTTCTCCGCATCGGCATTTGCATTCGCATTCGCATTGGATTCCAGAGTCACGGAGTTGGGATCGCGGGCGAGAGGCACGACGACCTCGGGGAAAAACCGCCGCTCGGTGGTGCTGAAGAGGTCTCTCCAGGTCGGCATGGTGGAGGGAGTTGTTGCTTTGGCTCTTGGTGCGACGGATTGGGCAACGGAATGCTGATCGGATCGCGTGGTCTCGGTCCGTCTTGCGCAAGGGTGTCTACCGTGGTGCTTCGGATCTAAGTCGCAATGGAATGGTCGCTGTGGTCGCTGTGGTCGCAATGGTTGTTGCAATGGTCGCCAGGGCTGTGGTCGCACAGGCTGGATTCGAATCGGGCTCGCAGATGGGAAAATGGGCCAAGGAAACTACCTATACCTTACTTGCTTACTTGCGGAAGCTCGATGTGTGGCCAGACGCGTGAACGATGGGATTTTTCTTTAGACTATCCAGCGGCGACAGATGGTGAGACAGGTGCTGGTGCTGGTCGAGATGGTGTGAGTGTGAGGGTGAGTGACGGCGTGAAGAAAAATCTTTTCCCAAAAGCAGAAGGGAAAGCCGCGGAAGAAATAACTTCAGACAGGCCAAGCGGACACGAGGGAACAGGGCATGGCATTAGATAATTTGGAGACTGCTGGAGCCAGAGGAAGGGGGAGTGGCCAACCATGAGGCCCTCCAGCTGTGGCCCCATGGGCCGTGGGATGCTGTGCACCAGTCTGCTTGCTGCTACATCCGGCTCCCCACTGCGTCATCCGGCCAGTCCACTGCGTGCTTGCTTTCGCCGATGCTACCCTGTCTCTGCGGCCTGGCCTCATCACGCGGAGAATCGATCCGGTTGTTGTGAAAAAATTTTATACAAGGGCGTCAGTGCGCCCAGGCGGGATGGCGTCGGCTCGGACTCGGCAGCGGCTCTTGCAGCGCCTCCCATCAGCCCATCAGCCTGCACTCGGCAGGGAGCAAATACGGTGATACGAAGTCAATCAGACTCGGGATCAGACTGATTGAGACTGATACTGATAGAACTGATATGAAACCTGATTCTGAACCCCATCGTGCATGATCGGCAATGTCGGGTACGGGGAAATTTTCCACCACGTTGAGTCAGGTAACTTCTACGCCGGCCCAGTAAGTCAGTATTGTTGGTGCGGATTACTAACCACTGCAAACCGAGCCGGCATCCAGTAGAATCGCAAGGCGGTTGCAGACTGGTTGTGTTCAGTGCCCTGGTTCGGCTAAGGCAACTGCCCTGAGCAGAAGTCGGAACCAGAACCCTTGCCAAGCGCCAACCCTTGTCGGCCGGACTCAAAAGACTCAACCGATTGCTTCCACCGGCTCATGCATGTCAGAGGTCTGTGCGGTGCAGGCAATAAACACCTATGGTGGCCAGTGTGCTGGAGGTTTCTTGTGGCTGATAAGTGATAAGGAATATTCAGTCAGCATCGCTGTCACCGAAGTCCCTTACGATCGGTGTGCAGCTTGCCACCGTGTTCCGGGCCTTCCAGTCTGGTCAACGTGGTTGGCGTGGTTGACAAGTCCCTTGCTGGTAGCGACACTCCACCGTTGCCAGTGCAAATTGCGGATTCAGATTGCGGACTGCGGACTGTGGATTTGCGGCCGGGCCTCGCCTATTCGTGCTGACGTCATCCAGCTGCATCCAGCTCTTAGTCAGCGCTCACGTGGGCTCGATATGGCACGTGACCTGCACGTGAGCTGACTGCTGAGCGGCTTGGCGGTTCTGGTTCTGGCAGTCTGCTTGACTTAGTCCTCCTGACTTACCTCGTATTCCTGCGACTTATTCCTGCTTAAGTCCCGAGCTGCTGTGGCCAAGACCGAGTTTATCGGCCGTAAACTCTCGACATCGCACCGAAAGACCGATAAAGACCAGCTCTTCCACCCGACTCGGTCGTAACAGATCTTGCTAACCTCGGTTCCGCTGCTGGATCAAGCCATTCCAAGTCGGCCTCTGGATACTGGATGGCCTTTTAGCGACCTCCGACCGGAATGCCCGACTCGAGTCTCCAAGAGGCCTGGACCGCGCTGGGTGGGAATTTTTTCACATTCCAAGCCGCGACCGGGTGTGGCTGAAAACAAGCCTACAGGGCTATAGCAAGAATCTCCTTTTTCACGTTTCTTGCAAACGAGATTCAAAATGATCTGTTAGCGAGCTTCCTATTCAGGACTTCACGGCTCATGAAATCTAAGAGTTTCAATTTATACGCGCATAGCAGGGCAGATTTCTCAGTGGCAAGGACCTCCAAGCGACCCAAGATTTGCCGTCCAACTCTCATGAGAGGCAGAGTGCCATGACAACCGGAGCATATCGGACAAGGGTGGTAGTCAACCTTGGGTAGGGTGACGGAACATATAGGCGAAGACTCAGAGGCGTCCTGTGGCAACCACTTCGCAGTCCATATACAAAGTAGCCAGTGCAGCATCGGATCCGATGGGGACAAAACTGGCGGTGGCGCTGTTGATACTTGCCAGAACAAGTACCGAGTAGGGATATCTGCGTCAATAGGCCTGTTGATCCATGGGTCGTGCCCAGATTCCCAAGCATGGATAACCCACCCACCCCGCGAAATTCATGCTTAAACACAACCATAATATGTATAATCCCCAGGCTGTAGACCTACCAGGGGGCCCAAGCAATGACTGCCAGGCTCTGCCTAGGTTGAGTAAACTCAATCGCACATTGCGAGCGCCCTAACGGACAGAAGGAAGTTGACGGGCCAGCGGTCCCTGTGCCAATGCAACTTAAATCGACACGCTGAAACCGGTGATTCGCCATCGTGACAGCATAGCGGAGATCATATCCCTCCCCGCGCTCTGATGCTCGCGCGGCGAATTAATGGTAGCTGGGAATCCCCCCCCAGGGCCCTCGGTACTTGCCCGCAGCTCAAATTTTCGGCCACGCAAACCATCCACTGTGTCCAGCCAGCTGGCGATCTCCCCGCATATCTGCTCCGCTGAATCTCTGGGGATACGCATCTGGTTGGCTATGGCGGAATGATCGCGGGATGAGCTCGAGGGGAGGAGAGAAAGGGGGGAGAGCTGGGGTTGAGCCACAAGGCCTCTATTTAAGCATTGGCACGATCCAGCAAGACTGCTCAACATCACTGACCATTCTCTCTTTCTCCCTTCTCCTCCTCTCCATAACTCAATTCGCAATCAGCCCACCATGAGCGACATCAGCTCGGACAACAAGCAGGATGACACTCTCAACCGCATGAAGACGGCCGAGAGTGTCTTCCTGCCCATCTCGCGCGAGACCTTCGAGAAGCTCTACCTGAGCCCCAAGCACCCCTCGGTCGAAGGCAACCTTAGGAAGAAGCTGGGTAACCCCACGCCTGTCTGTCTGGTTGGTTTCTTGATTGCTTCGACGCCGAACGCGTGCATGCTCATGGGGTGGAGAGGCGCTGGAGGAAACGGCAGTGCCCTTATGTATGCCTATACCCTGCTACATTGTTAGGCTATACTAACAGGACACTACAGCCCGACGTATATCTTCTTTGGCGGCATTATCCAGCTTCTCGGTGCAATTGGCGAATGGATCATTGGAAACACTTTTACCTGCGTAGTCTTCTTCACTTACGGTACAGTCTCCACGTCCGTACCTTGGTTATCACGGCTGACTCTTGTAGGAACCTTCTGGCTCGTCCAAGGCGGCGGCCTCATGCCCTTCTTCGGTGCTGGAATGAATTATGCAGAGGGTAATAATTTTGAAGGACTGGAAACGGCAAGCTATCATGCAACAGTGGGTAAGCAGAAGTCCTTATAACCATTCATAATCAGAGACAAGACAAGCTAACATCCCCGTCACAGCATATTACTTTATATCTCTCGGAATTCTCACAACCATATACCTCATCTGCTCGCTGCGTACGAACCTCTGTCTATTCTCCGCACTGTTCCTTCTCGTCATCACATTCGGTCTGCTCGCCGGCGCATACTTCCAGATCGCGAACGGGGCGATGGATGTCGCAGCAAAGTTGCAAGAGGTTAGTTCCCTGTTTAAAAGGTTATAGCCAGATGAATACTGACTGGTTCAGGCTGCTGGTGCATTCAATTTCGCGCTGTGCTGGCCCATTTGGTGGATTCTTCTAACGCAGGTCCTGGAAGCGGTCGATTTCCCGATTGCTCTCCCCGTTGGTGATCTGAGCAGCCTTGTCAAGGGACGGAGCCAGAGGGCTAAAGTGTCGAATGCGGTCTAAAGATTAATATGATGTTGTGGGGGAAAGGTAATGGGGGAGGAGATACAGGCGCACTACGACTCGTAGTTGTACCTAATGGTCTGGGGTGTCATTATCCTGCATATATAGGATATTCATGAATATAATATCAAGATCAATGTCGATGATGCTATCAACTGCACAGCTTAACAATATCCTCCGGGATAAACGGCTTCAGGATATCAACCAGCCTGGACACAGGAATCCACTCCAGGGGACCATGGACTGTCTCCAGCGTGCGTCCACTGTACAGCACCCTGGCATACACCTCTGACTCGGACGTTTCCCTACCACTGTTAGCACCAGCCAATTGGATAAAGGAGTAGCAAGGGAAGATACCAAAACTCAAATGCAACATTCGAGCCCATCCCCGGCCACCTCAGCGCGTTAATCCCCAACGCCCCCAACAACGGCGCAATATCGCCATCATGCGCAAAGACATGTCTATACACAACCTCTTCTTCCCCTGCAACCACCGCCTCAAACGACCTCACCAGCTCTGCAATAAACATTCCTTCAATCACCCGGATATACTCGGTGACATTCTGATTCCTCCGCCACCAGTAGTTATACATCCAATCCCCAGCCCGAAACACCTCATCGGCCTGTTCTCTACTCACACAATCACCCTCCTCCTCCACAGAACAAGGCAGTTCATACCCATTACACAGTCTCCCCTGGAAATTATCCGCAAAATGATCCCAGGTCTCCAACCACTCGTCCTGCTCCTCAGCCCCAAACATCCCCGCAAGGTTCCTCCTCAACCCATCCGTAACAGCAAGATGCTCCTCCCACTCCGGCCCGCTCTGAACAGCCTCCAGAATCCTATCACGCGCAGGACACTCAAACCCCCGGTTAATCGTATCAACCGCCTCGACCTGCTGATGCAGCGGCAACGGCCCTTTATACTCAGGCCAGAGACCACGGAGCACACCACCCGCAGACCCCTGCGTTAGCGGCGACGACGTAGATCTGAACCAGACGCGCCCATCGCCTCCCTCGTCCAGGGTCGCCGGGATCAAACCGAGTTCGGTGCTGTAGAGAGCGTGCAGATCACGCCCGTGCTGGTACGCGTCTAGATACCCGCCGATCGTGAGCTGGGGGTACTGGCAGGAGCCGTTGACGTAGTTCGTCAGAAAGGGGTTCGCCGGGTCCGTGTAGGGCTGGCCGTAGACCTGCACTGGGGAAGGGCCTGTTCCTGGACTTGGATGTTCAGGGGCCGCGAGGAGGTGCGGGTGGATGGCGTCGCAGTTGTATTCTTGGTTCTAGACAACTTTAGAACGAGCCCATATATAAGTATAATAAAGGGAGGGATACCTCGCCTCCAGGGAGGATATTATACGGCGTGCGCCGCTGATGGCGCTGGATGTACTCCAAGTGCACGAGTTTCGCAGCGACGGAGTGGTTCGCGACGGGGCGGGGCAGGGCGTAAGTGTCTACGTGCGGATGCGGCATGGAGCAGTAATTGTAGACACTGTCGCCTGTCTGGCTCGCGCTGTCAGAGGGGGCATTGAAGACCCCGCCGTACGTGCCGAGCGAGGCATTGGTGATGTACGTGGTGTGGTTGAGGGGCGGGTAGAAGCTGTCCACGGCAGCCAGCGAGGCGCCCGGGAAGAGCAGGCCGAGGAAGAAGGTCAGCATGTCGAGAATGCCCTCGTAGACGGTCTGCATGGCTTACGACTGGCGGGGAAATTGCCCGTCTTTATATCGAGGAAGTTGAACATTCCAGCTGCAGGTGAATTCAGTCTGCTGCAGTGGATTCTGATTGGCTGTGGCTCCCACGTGCGCTGCTCTGCTGCTGTCATCTATTCATTTAGTATTGTCAATTAAACTGATTAATTAAACTGACTCGGGTTTCTTGGCTAGATATTTTGTATTATTAAAGCACCGGTGTGTTGGCTGGGATGCGAAGTTATGGGGCTTGGTCAGTTATATATATCGTCGGTCACCATATCCTAGAGAAACCATCCATATATACTGCGTCAATATCAACAAGTAGAAGACCATTTTCCAGCTAGGAACCCGGATTTTTCAGGACTTCTTTGATTCTACTTCATTTGACCTCATTTTACTTTATTTCGTTTCTTTTATTTATTTATTTATTTTTTCCTGCTCTTGTGTTCTCTTGATGCCGACCCGACCATGCTAGAAGGCGCCAGTATAAGGCCAGGCAGCTTTATTACGAGAGCAAAGCGTTCTCCCCTTCTGTTTATGATGTCCATCGTCTTTCCATTGTATCTATCAAGTTGCCATGAAAGCCACTCATCTGCTGGGTGAACAGTGAACAAGTCTTTTGTCCGGGCCTATCTCTAATCCAACTGCTTATTCACACCCAAGGCCTCGAGAAAGTGGGCGATATCACCTTGGTGACAAATAATCGTTACGTATTCAATCTCTCAAAGGATACTACGGTAGCAACACCCTCTCTAGGATGAGGGGCTCGGATGTGGCCTTCGTCCAACTGCCGGGCCCCTGGACGGCCGTGCTTTGTAGCAGAGCAGGAAGTACTGACCTCGGGAACAACAAAGTGCCTTCATACGAAACAGAGCCTACAAAGAAACTGGAGTCAATGACAATCCATGCCATTCACTGAGACACTGCCCCTCCCCCTCTCAGCCTCCGCATCTCTGTCTCTCCCTCCCCTCCCTGCACCTACTACAAAGCGCCATAACACTGTCAACAACAACTTTTCGTGTCCATTGTATCTGCAGAGGTATCTGGTAATTCATGAATATCTAACAGCGGCGCCTGCACCGCCCGTGACACAGTCTCAATCCTCGTCCCAGTAACAGCCTTATTATCAGTCTTCGCCCTAGTCCCAGGAACAGCCGCAGTAACAGCCTTAGTATCAGCCATCTTCATCAACTCCGGCTCCGGATTTGACTTGGCCCAGATACACCTCGTGCGCTCGCGCGAGCAAATACCCACAGACGGGTACTTTTCGGGGTCGTCAAAGTGGCGATAGTGGTAGTCGCGCGAACGCACGCCGCCGCACCGAATACACCGGAGCTGCGGGTATGCCTGGTATGACTCGACGCGGTGTAGATGCGCGCCTCCTCCTCCTTCTCCTCTATCGCTTATTGTTGATGTTTCGGAGGCGTCGCCTGGTCGTGTTGGTAGGGACCATGTGCGGCGCCGGTTGTGTCTTGTGCTTCTTTCGTTCTCGAGGTAGATAGCTGTTCCTGTTGAGCGGGAGGCTCTGGTTCTGTTAGATAATGTTCCATCTGAGGGATACTAGGCTGTTTGCTTACTTGTGTTTAGCCCAAAACAGAGTTCCAGACATCCAGTGCATGGTTGTGTAGTTGTATATGGCCAGACAAGGTATATAATTCGTGATTCGTGAAGACTCAACTCGCACAGCAAGTGAGCCAGGTTATATTTATGACCGAGACTTGATTAAACAGGCCTGCCAAAGCAACGAAGACCCCGCGATTTATATAATTTGGTGTATGCATCGTTCATGCAACGCCAAGCAGGTTCATAGCCATGCAAGAGCATCGCCTGGCAAATCACCAGGAAGCATCCATACTTATGAAACAGAGTAAAAATGCCGCAACTTCTGGAACAAACACATTCAGACTTTTGTCTGGGAGCAGCTCCCCGCATCGTCGCGACGAGCAGGGTGGTAGCTGGAGGGGCCCGGTGAGCCTTGCATGCAGGTGTCGTAGCAATGGGTCGTGGATTCTGGTTTCTAGTTCTTTTGCCCGCGGGACTGTTTGGTTACAGAGGAGTGCCCGCTTTTCCAGAGAACAGGGCAGTACCTACTGGGTGGTCCCTCCGAGGAGAAGCAGTTTGAATGCTGGAGCCCTGGGGGCCATCCTATTGGTGCATAAAATGCATAAGCTGGGTACAATAAGCAGCGACTTCCTGTTTCGGCCATGCTATGTACACAACCATCGCCCTCTGGCCAGTCGACGAGGGCCGTTTCATCCTGGCAATTCGCTTAGTCGTACACACAAGTACGATTACCGACCGGCTGTATTATGCCTGGCCCGTCATATGGTGTTCTGGCGAGGTGAAACTACGCCCCAACAAGGTTGTTGTTTATACACATGCTTATACACATGTGCTTTGCGATGCCTTATACCTGCAGACTTGCAGGCCATCTGTCAGTCCCAGCATTCATGCATGCTGCTGGTTAAACTCTGGCTAGTGGCTGCAGGGTCGATCTGTCGGTGCCGTACCGTAGATCTGGTCGGATGGCAGATCTGGCTGCATGGTAGATCGCAGAGCCACTTGGCCATGTATTTTACAACTACTGACGCCTCCAGACGGGTCCCAATCGTCTGATCATTCAATACTGGAACTGACGGGGTGCAGCCTGCCCTGCTTTCTCGTCTACGCAGCCGGTTCGGGTGTCTCACGACTCCACAGACGCCCGAGAATCACCCGAGATCTACAAAAGTACGGCCAGTAATAGTATACTCCCGATACGGCGGGTGGACGTTTTTCCCCTGCACCAGGCTGAGCCCAGGTGGGGAGACGCCTTGCCTCTCTGGAATTCTGGAAGGCGAGCGTTGAGTGCTGGTATTGCTGGCGGGTCAAGGCAGCGCGAGGGGATCGCCGCCAATCCGATAACCTTTCGATTTCTGACACTGCCAGGCTGCCACCTTGGATTTCGGTGAATTGCTGAATTGCCAATTGCCAGTGTCTGTCCCGCGTCTATCCGGAGAATTTTCGTGTGGAGTATTGGTTGAAAGCTTAGGTCCCACGGTTGTAACAGCCTGTGTGTTTCAGCATTTCGCCTTGACTGGAGCTTGACAAAATCAAAGGGTATATTTGGTGCATGCCCACTACGCCAGGTATCTAGTTAACGAGGGACATTACGCAGTTGGATGTAAATGATAAAAAATGATAAACAGGTAAGGCGTAGTAGAGTAGGAAGGCGAGTAGGGAAGTTTACATACAGGCTATAGTGGCTATAGTCCTCTGAGGATAAACAACCCCTCCATGTAAAACACTGCAATAAACTTTGCACTACCGTCACCAATCCATGCAAGTCAACTTCTAGCGGCCTTCCATTCTGCAAAGCCATGACGGATCGTCCCGGCCGCACCGTCTGCATTCAGGCCCGCAATGATTCATTCTCGTGCCAGCAGCCAGTCACCAGCAAGCCAGCAAGCCACTCCCTCCGAGAAGCAGAACCGCTGCAAGCACCCGACTGGGAGACCCGGCGGTCTCGCGTGAGAGCAGAAACAATTCGACCATTCAGCCGCTGCGAGAGATCCGGGACCCAACCCGGTGCCCCGGCCCGCATCCTCCTGAGTAGTAGCCTAGTAGGAGCCTAGGGGGCCATGTCCTTGGAGTTGGTAAAGAGTCTCCTCATACCTGCTTTACAGACACAGCCTCCATCCGTAGATGGCCCGGGTTCCGCAGCCAATGCGATGGCCTCCCGGCTTAATGGGTGGAAGCCATTTCCAACCAGAGGCAGCCTCACTACAGTGAAATTTCCTGAGGCAGTGGGCCTTTGCTCTGGTTATCCCTCCAGGCTACCACTCTTGCAGTCGGGCTCGTATATTTGCTACAGACGGAGAAGTGGAATCACAGTGGGACTCGTTTAATTGGCAATTGCCATTATACCATCCAGCATGCGGAATTTGGCCTACATTCGAGTACAACAATGCTCGTGGCTTGTAAAAACAAAGCTTGCAGGTCTCTGCAGGGTCGACGCCGTCGAATCCACCACGCGGGTGGCCGCAGAAGCTCCCACTTCGTGCGACACCGGTGCCCTAGGCGTGTTTCAGGCTCGCGACTGGCGACTGACAACTAGCGACGCGGCAATGCGGTGCATGCACGCAGTCCTGCGCGGCTCGACTGCTATTATTCTGACTGTAACGTTGCATCTACATCGAGGCTCTCTGCAGCTGGGCCGTTATTCCGACCTCGGGTTTCCATGTGCATCGCCTTGTTGATAGAATCACCGTTGATGACATTCCGAACGTCGGTATACGACCTTGCCGATTAAAAAACAGGATGAGAAATTAGCAGACGGACTGATTGGTCGCGGTCTGAATGTCCAAAAATACCCTGTTGTAGGCAGACGTCTGCGCCTTGCTTCACCGGCCACACGACTCCACAAGAACATCCTCATTCCAACAGCAAGGCTGAGCTGGATGATAGAGTCCAGGCGTCACAAAGTCCCAGTGCTCGGTCGAACGGCTTCACATGGAAATTGAAGGAAGACGTCATTGACAGGCGCTCAGTCCAGGTCTGCATGGTGACATCGGTCGACGCCCGAGTCTGTAGCCGACGAGGCTGGGAAATTAAGGGATCAGGAATGTCACAGCTGTCAGGGATAGTAGTATTGAGCAGGGGTACTTTCACAGCATCGCTGGAGTTGTTAATGTACGTCCAAGTGTATACTGATACAGCATAGGTACAGTGAATAATTTCATGTAAGTAGTCCCATATGCAGTAAAAGATAACTCAACAACTAGCGAGCAGTGTATCCGCCATCGACCGGTAAACAGACACCAGTAACCCAGCTCGCATCCTCGCTTGCCAAAACGACCGCCATCCTAGCAACGTCATCCGGCAGTCCAGGCCCCTTCAACGGATGCCGCCGATTCAGATCTTCCCAGGGCGTCAGATGGGTCGTCGTCTCCTTGAATATCGCAGTCTGCGTATCTATTTCGGCATTAGTCCAGATCCAGAAACCAAGTTTCGAATGTGAAGCAAGCATACATCCAGGGCACAGAGCATTCGCATGGATCTTGTGAGGCGCATAATCCAAAGCAATCTGCCTCGTCAGTTGGCTAACAGCGCCTTTGGATGCGCAATACGAAGCTGGCCGGATTAGCTCTCGTCTCTGATCTGTAGTGAATGCGATGCTTACGGTTCTCAGGCCCGACAATCATCCCCATTATCGACGATATGTTGACAATCCACCCCCGATCCCCTGATGAATGGGGCTCTTGTTGCAGCATCTGCGCAAGGGCATATTTACACCCCAGGAATACCGACTTCACATTGACCCTCATGGTCGTATCCCACGTCGCTTCGTCAGTAAGATGCAGAACCGCCGGAGTGCGCGCCTCGATACTGATACCGGCATTATTGACAAGACTGCTTGTATTAGCAGCTATTCTTTGATGAAAGTCGATGCAATCTTGATTCAGTGGATGGCCGCTCATACATATCCAGCCTCCCAAAGCGCTTAACAGCAGTTTGAACCAAATTCTCCATTTGAACTGCATCTCCAACATCAGCCTGCACAAAGAGCGACTGTCCGCCATTCTTCTCTATTAGATCATGCGTGGTGATCTCGGCCTCCTCGCGCGATCGGGCCATGGGCGAGAGATCAGCGCATACGACTCTGGCGCCTTCATGCGCGTACCGGACGGCGATCGCTCGGCCGAGGCCTGATGAGGCGCCTGTTACGATGGCGACTTTGTCTTGGAGACGGAGAGGCTGTGACATGGTGGTTGTTGTGATGAGATGAAGTGGTGAGGGGAGAGGTCAATAACAACCCCGCTATCACTCCTGTACTTCTTCTGACTGACTCAGTGAGGGGCATTGCAGGTCGCGTTAATCTCCTTGTTTGGGTTGTAAAGCCCCTCCACCTTCTGTATGCAGCAATTTAGCCGGCAAAGACCACTAGCAGCGCTAGAAATGAGTGAACACTTGCTCCTACAGCAGATACAGACGGCCTATCTCACATTTTCCGTATTTCCCTCTGGTGCCCCTGCTATTTAATAACCCTCGCTGGAACTCCAACAGCAATACTAAAAGGGCGTATATCCCTCTTAACAACCGCCCCAGCACCAATCGTACAGCCCTCCCCAATCGTCACTCCTGCGAGAATCGTAACATTTGCACCAATCCAACAGTCATTCCCAATAACAACTTCCTTAGTAAACTCCTTCCCCCTGTTCTCTCTCCGCGCATTAATCTCTGTGAAATGCTCACCAGTGATGATATTGACATTGGGGCCTATCTCAACATGGTCTCCGATCGTAACGAGTCCGCAGTCGAGCACAGTTAAACTACCTTATCAGTAGAGACCGGGAAGTACAGAAAGCAGAGACTGACTTGAAATTCGCATAAAAGCCCTTCCCAATACTAATATTGCATCCGTAGTCCACGAACAGTGGAGCTTCGATATACACCCCATCGCCGACACGACCGAACAGCTGCCGGAGTGCTTCCTCTCTCTTGGAAAGCGTATCCGAGAACGGAATATCAGGCTTTGGCGGAGCGTTGAACTCGGCCATGAGCCGCCTAGCCTTTTCTCTGCCTTCGATAAGCTCTGGAGCCAAGGGGCTGTACCTGTAGGCATTTAGAAGGTAAGTGGCGTTCACCTAACTGGATCATAGAAAGACGGGAAGATAACATACAACATCCCCGATATCATTTTCTCATACTCTTCGCCCCAGCAGGCGCCACGTAGGGTCCTTGCCTTGGCGATTATTTGGGGCGACTTCTCCGTTTTGGGTAACATTTCGAGGGCTGCAAAATTATAAGACATGATTCAAAGGTAGGTCGTGGCTATTTATCTTCCAGCTGTCGACATGAATACGAGAGACGGAGGTGTGTGCACTGGACTTTCGGGCCTCAATGCCGGGATTCGTCCATGATATGCCCTACTGCAGCCGGCTGACACCAAGGTTTACCATTTGTTATCCCCGTTTACATAGGTCTGATGCGGAGATAGAGCTAAACAGACAGTCAAGCAACCCATGTAAGCGCTAAGCTCTTTCGAACAGTATATTATGGTCAAATTATGATAATCACAAGTCCTCCATTGTTGTTTCATTTGTACCTGATTACTTCTATAGTCAGACAACAAACTGATTATACACAAGTTGTAGAAGTAGATAACAAAGCCCCTGGCTTTCGCGAATAGAAAGGTACGCATGCACAAAGAAATAACGGTTGTATAAATGAACACTTGCATCCTTCTGCCTCCCACTGAGAGAGAAATATCAGAGGCTATTCCTGAAAACACGAACAGTCCCACCTGGAAAATAAGATGACCACCAAAATACCCGAACATTTTGACATGGGGAGCTGTGAAATATACCTGGCCGCGTCCAAGGCCGACTCCTGCTTCGGCGGACGCTGGGTAGTTATGCTATCATCCCACGTCACTGGGACATATGATGTGTACTATTCCACTGGAAGCCCTTCTGCTACAGGGAATGGATACGAGCAGAAACAAGCTAGTGACCTGAAGATTAAAGACCGCGACGATCTTTTCATAGGAGCGATATACCTGGGATGTTTCCAGGTCGAACGACTGAACAGGTTCATCAAGGTGTTTAAGAGGACAATCCCGGGTCCGGACCAGTTCTTCGCGGTGCGTTTGATACATGGCCTTGCTGAAGAGGGCTTAATTGAACAGCTGATGGTCAGGCAGGTTTTATGGGAACCCCGGTATTCGGAGGCAGAGAGGAAATACTATGACGATAATCTTTCCCCAGTTGATTATTTGTTCTACACCACGGATGTTAAAGAAAGCGGCCACCTTGTGCCTAAAAAGACCGGCCCAAAGTTCCCTTATATCTTTCCAGGGTGTACAGAGGAATCATAATATAGAGATAATTGACATATTCCTGTGATAGCATTGAAGTAAATATCTTATACTATAGTAGGATCGAACCTTAAACCGCAATGACATGCCTACTATTCTTCATAAGCTGAGGACGTATAAAGAAACGTGTTTTGTGAGTTTAGCTGGATTGACCTTGTGCTCCTGATTTTAATAAAGAAAATAGCGGACATTGCCCATTAAACGCGTATGAATGCACATTGAGGCTGCTTTCACCCAGATAATATGCCATTGTGAGACAATACATGATAAAGTGAGAATACACATAAAGGACTCATTATAAAGTGTATAAATCAAGGTCAAGACCCCAATTACTGACTGTAGATAGTACGACTCTCAACAGCCCTTGCCGACTGTAAGTGAAAGACATCCCAACTCCAAAATGGACTGCCGATACAAGCTATGCCTCGCGCAGGTCAAAAGAAAGCAGAAGGAAGAATGGGTCCTCGTGCTGAAATACCCCTGCGGAAAGAGAAACCGCTGGCTCTTATCGACTGGCGGTCCAGGCACAAGCGAGGTATACCAAAGGTGCTCTACGAAGCGGGATGACCTGCCTGATTGCAGCGAATTCTGGCTAATTACCAAACTGACGGACGAGGAGGTGTACTATGACTTTCAACCGGAGTGGAACATGACTCTGCCTGGTCCAAACAAGTTCTTCATAGTTCGGTTCCTTGACCGGCTGGCTAGACGGGGACTGGTTGATGAGTCTGTTATCAAAAAGTTGAAGCAGGAGGCGTACTATTCTGACAAGGAGTTGGATTGTTTTAAACGCAGGTACACTAATGTTGATCAGGCATTTATTGAAGAGAATCGCCATGAAGACAATGCATTTTACCCCTACAAATAATCGGGGCTAGATGTGTGTAAGATTATATAGAGGCTTAATATTACTGAAATCATGCTCCAGTTGAATTTTTCTTACCGTAGTCAATGGAAAGTCGACTTTGTATCACTTGACGGATACTTTCGTAGAAAAAGATCCTCTTTACAGAGGTTAAGGATAGCGAGCTCAGGCCATCTACCAGTGCTTGACAGCATAAAGAGCTCACAAGAAGTGGTGCCAGGCTTTTCTAAAGACCGTAGTACAGCCATTCTAGATATTGTTAATTGCTTAGACAGGCAAGGAGTTGAATGAAATTAACATGGGTGTCAACAATGTGCCAATAGCAAACCACACAAAGCGCATTAAGACAGAAAGGAGCGCACTCTTTCTTAAACAAAGGTTCCCGAAAAAGAATGAACAAAGTATAAATAAGCCCTATTACCTGCAACTACCTTCACGATGGACTGATGTCAAAACCGTCACCATGATTGAATGTGACTGCGACTGTGAATACGAATTATACTTCGGAATAGCCAGAAGCAAAAGCAACGAGTCCGGGACCCGTTGGGTAATTATCCTGATAGATCCCAAGAACAGAGTATGCAACTGGTATCAGTCCGTCGCCGGACAGAATGGCTATACCGCGATTGTGGCCCCAGGTCTCACTCTGGGTTTTAACGATAGATTCCGGGACAGAGTTCGAATTGGAACTGTGCTTAAGAAACAAATGGATATATTCCAAAAGATATTTACCGCAACAGAGCCTCAGGAGAGTCACCGGTTTGCAGCGCAGTTTATCCTGAATCTGGGCCGCGAGGGCTTAGTGGAAGGTGTACTTGGGTGGGATATGCTCCGGGCCGCCAACGATCCAGGATATGTGTGGGAACATCTGAACATTAGGCCGGTACTTTCCTGGCGGTCTATTGTTGACAGGGAGGACAGTTGCATATTCGAGACTGCGAGTCGAAACTCGTACGAGCTGAGATGAGTCCGTCTTTCAGTTGGCATTAAAGCTTTGGCTGTAGGAATAAAGGTAACGGCAAGTTACAAATTATATCACGACCCTTTGAAATACTATTAGAACATGAAATGAATTAACATAATGCATCTAATCTGCCGTAGTCTCCCTAGCCCGATCCTTGATATCCAGATTCTCCGCATAAGCATCAACATGATACCGTTTGAACTTCCTCGTCGGGATCTTCGCTGCAAACATGATATCCAGCTCTTCAAAGGTTCTCCCTTTGGTCTCTGTAAGCCTAAAGAATCCCCAAACAAGCGTCACAAACCCGGTCCCAAACCAGAAGAACCCAGTCTTCCCTCTCCAGTTCCAGGCCGTGGGATTCATGAAATACGGCTCAATAACGTTCGCCACAACAATCGCAATATAGTACGTGTTCCGTGCAAGGACGATTGTCTTCGAACGCAGTCTCGTGGAAGACACTTCAGGCGCAATGGACCATCCCAATGGCCCAATGGTAAGCGAGAATGTGAACAGCCAGATAATACACAACGACGACTGCGCCCATTTCACCCCGTCGGTATTCCTTACCAGGTCCAGAATCCCAATGATGAAGAGGTACGCGCACATCATGGCCATACCACCGAGGTACATAGACCGTCTCCCAAACGCCTTCATAAGGAACCACGAGAGCACTGTTCCAATAAA
The DNA here is from genome assembly GCF_016861865.1 of Aspergillus puulaauensis. NCBI lineage: Eukaryota > Fungi > Ascomycota > Eurotiomycetes > Eurotiales > Aspergillaceae > Aspergillus > Aspergillus puulaauensis. Next base: position 3,376,331 of record NC_054862.1, on the reverse strand, counting down.
CGCAATCGCCGTGCCCCCAAGGGCAAGCTTATAAGCATCATCCGGACTCATTCCAGCCTGTTCAAAGAAATACGTCCCCGAGTACGCGAACTGGCTCCCGGCAAGAACCTGACCCGCGAAGGTGACGCAGGCGATTTCGGTACGCCGCAGATTCGACCCTTTTAGACAGTCCATATACGACGAGCCGGCTTCAAGTTCTGACTCGATGTTATCGGTATGGATCATCATGGCGACAATCTGATGCGCGTTATGCCGTTCAGTCTTGGCCATAAGGCCCTGGACGGTTTTCTCGGCAGCGTCGTATTGTCCGTGCCGGACTTGCCACCAGGGGGACTCGGGCATGAAGATTGCAATGAATAATAACGGGGCGGGCCAGATCCATTGCACGGCGAAGGGGATGCGGTAGGACCATTCGTCTGGGCGGTTGAGGAGGCTTTGCAGGACGCCCATGCTGAGGAATTGGCCGATGGCGAAGCATATGTTTGTGTAGGCTGTAAGATAGGAACGGAGAGCCATGGGGAGGAGTTCCGAGGAGTATGCTGGACCGATCGTTGCGAACATTCCCCAGGGTATCCTGTTTCGTGAGTATCAGGTCGAGACAGACCATGGTCGAGAGTCTTACCCACAGAGAACCTGTCCAGCAACCTGAGCTCCAACGGACTTTCCAAAGAACGAGACGAATATGAACCCGCACATGCAGAACAAACCACCAAGAAACACTTTCTTAAACCCATAATGCTTTATCAGGTACCCGTTCAGAAACGCCCCTATGATGCACCCTGCATTCCCACCAGCCCCTAAAGCCGACTGCCATTCCCCGGGAACTTCATATCCATGCGCATATTCACGCCCAAACTGTTTCTTGAACTCAGGATAGGCGTAGAAGTTACCGACAAGATTGGTGTCGTACCCTTCCATGATAATTGACATGGAGATTGTGAGCGACCACGCGACTGCCCATGGATACGCGCGCAGGGCCTGCCGCACAGTCAAAGAGTGTTCGGCTGCATTAGCTGCCTGGGCTTCTTTTGTGTTAGTGTGCCATTGATCTCCTTTCCTTTCAATGTCGTCGCCGGAATTGCAGGCCTCAGCGTGGAGAGACGCTGGGGATTGATCTGCTTTCTTATTGTCCATGGCCGTGAACAGGGAGAACCAAGTCAGGAGGCTACAACGTAACGATAGAGCAACAGAATATGCGCCAACAACTGCATTATATAGCCAGAATTTATCCGCACGACAAGGTCATGCGCACTCCGGTTTCTTTGTCCTACATCGATGATCGAGTAATGCTACTGTCGATCGTTGTATTCCCCACGGGGAAATGGCATGGACGGAGAAACCAGGATGATTGGACGAGACTCCCCTGCTGCAAGGGTGCCGGAATGCGGCTTTGGAGAGATCCGACTGGTGGATTGTAATTGAGTCCAACGCTGGCCGGCAACCAAAGCTAACTCGGATTATGACATTCATAGTGGGATTTTACCGGCGGAGTTATCCCGGATGAGCAGTGCGTGAGGCTGTTTATGAATATTCTGTCTAGTATATTCTGTCTAGTTTGAAGTCCAGCGCGACGGACGAAAAATGCTGCAAAGTCGACGAAGGTGAAATCAAGGCTGGCTATGTACTGGCTATTACGCTATCAAGATCCTCAGTCACTCTAATGACAGATAATATCGCGAGATCTCAAAAGACTTTCGTAGGTAACATCTAGTCCATTGCAGTCCGATCAACTTCGGTTGACTCTCTTCCTCAAAAAGGCCGCATTAAAAAACCGCGTGCTCCCATCCATCAAGACCTCCTTATACCGCGGTTCCACCTTCCAAGCAACATACCCCTGCCTCTCATACCACTCCTGGTTGCAAATCGGCATTATCTTGCGCGCAAGAGGGCCCAAGACCTCATCATAATAATGCTTCTTGCTCAGACAATTCAGCGTGATATATTCACACTGCGCACTCCCAAACGGCTCCTGCGTCGCCAGGGCCGCGATCTGCCGCATCGCAGAACCACCAAGCCCAGATGATCGATGTTCCGGGAGAATAAAGAAGGTCTGCACGGTCACTCTCGTCTTGTCGGCATTCGCGAGTTCCCAATCTGCAGGCTCGGCATAGGCGTCCAGTGAGATGTGGCCGGCGCGGATCGGTATTTCTGGGTCGCTCGGAGAGTGGCCCGTAGGCTTGGTTGATGTAGTGATCCAGAAGAAGGACTTGAGGCCGGCTTCTTGCTTTTCGCGCCAGCTAGCGATGTGCTCTGGTGTGTTGTCCCAGCCGCAGACGGTGCGTTGCTGTTGGAGCTCCCCTTCCTCGGATGGGTCGGATAGGTTTATTGGGATGAGAGTACAGGCCATGCCGATCTCAGTGACGTATAAATATTATTATTTTTAACTTGATGCGTCGAATCCGTATGTTTCCAACTTGTAGCCTGGGAAGCAAAGCATGCGAGAAATAAGGAGGCTCTCTCGACTCTCGGGTGACTCACCAGCAAAGGACACGGAGTCAGCACAGTCTAAGTTCACGCTAGTAAATTAATTAATACAACGCCAATTATAGCCCAAGATGAAGCATTTTAGATAAGCCCCATCTTACTGTGGAATGGACGGCTAGAGCAGATGGGAAACTTATGCCATGTATTTGTTGTTTTTGTGGATAGCCTGGATTCATCCTGTTCCTCTTCCTGCTGCTTAACGGGTTCACGGTGTTCTGTCCTGGGCACTGGGATACGTCTTCGTTCATTACATCGTATATCAGGATTGTTATCTTCCTGGCGTTTTATCTGGGACATAAGGCTCTTTGCTTGTTATATTTAAATATGATATATGAATTAGGACAGCGATGGTGCGATAGTTAACAAACAGCCTTTAACTACATATCTCTTTTACATCGCACGCTCCTGTGAGGTAGATGTCTGGTTACAAATCTCTTGCCGCTGTGGTACTGTTAGTCGACAAGGGCAACCGCTCAATCACCTGCGGTTGGCCTTTAATCGTAAACCCAGAAGTAGGAAACTCTTCATCCACATCAACCAGCAAGGTGTACTTCCCAGGATAAAGAACAACGCCTCCATCCGAGCGACCGCGAGTCAATGGCGCTACGGTGACTTCCACATCGACCTTCCGCGTCTCTCCCGGCTTGATCTTGCTAGCTCGTGTGTATCCGACGAGTGTCTTGATAGGAGCAGGCTGAGGACCGGCATCCGTAGATCTAGCAAATACCAGGGCAACGTAGTCGGATACAGTGCCTCCGGTGTTCGTAACAGCCAGCGAGAACGTATCGACCACATTAAGATACGGCTGCTCTCCCTCCGTGAGAGAAGCAGCGTTGTAGGATCCGAAATCCTTCTTCGCCCAAGAAACGTTGAATGTGGTGTAGTGCAATCCAAAGCCAAATGGCAATACGGCCTCTTCGTACCACCGGTAGGTCCGTCCGGGGTTATCTGTCCCAGGGCGCAGGTTCATATCGGTCATCGGCACCTCGTCTACGTATTCTTTTGGATATTGCGTGATTGGGAGTCGACCAGCCGGAGCGGTCTTGCCGGTGAGGATATCGAAGACTGCAGTGCCACCGGCCTGGCTGGGATATCCTACCCAGACGATTGCACCGACATTATCCGCAGATAACAGCTGTGAGTCGTCTACCTGGCCTCCACCGAACTGGACGACGGTCAGAGGCTTGCCGACCTCGGCTAGTTGGAGGATGAGGCCTTGCTGGTTGCCAGGCCAGTCGATGCTGGTTCTGTCTAGTGATTCCTCTTCGATGCCGTTGTCGATACCGCCGAAGAATAGAACGGCGTCTGCTTCTGCTGCGATGTTCAGAGCATCTTCGAAGCCGTCCTCGCTAGTTGAGTCTATCTCTGTCCCTTGAGCTGTGAGTACGTTATATCCCAGCTGTTTCGCGGCCTCGATCATGGTTGGGATGTGCTTGGCCGGACCGGCGTAGTTGCTCTGTAACTCCGTCGTGAGGTTGATATATGGCCCGACCAACGCCAGAGTGCCATTCCGCTTCAGTGGAAGAGTTCGATCAGCATTCTTCAGGAGAACAGTTCCCTGTGTCGCAACAGCCCAAGCAGCCTTCTCCGCTTCAGACGTTGACACATCCTCCCACCCAATGGAGCGCAGTGGCTGGTCGTCCGCAGGATCAAAGTACCCCAGCTGCACCAGCGACGTATACAGCCGAGTCAGAGCCGTATCCAACGTCTCATTCGAGACCAGACCCTGCTTGTGCGCCTCACCAAGATAATCTGGTATCCATGTCCCACAGTCCAAATCCACCCCAGCATTCAAAGCCGCCGCCGCCGCCTCAGGACCACTGTCCACATAGTGATGAGCCGTCTGTATACGTTCAACAGCGCCACAGTCCCCCGTCACCCAATGTCCAGGAGCCTCCCACCCCCAATGCTCCCTCAGCACAGTCTGCAACAGATACCGATCCGCACAAGCCGGCACCCCATTCAGGGCATTATAGCTGCACATGAACGCGCCGACATTGGCATCAACAGCGCAAGTCCGAAACGAGGGCAGATAATACTCGACCAGGTCAACCGCCGACACCTGCGCATCGAACTCAAACCGGCTCACCCCTCCCCAGCCCTCCAGATCATACGCAGCGAGGTGCTTGCACGTCGCAACAACCTTCGGGTTCTCAGGGTCATCCCCCTGCAACCCGCCCACAAACCCCTTCACATACCGCGAGCAATGCAACGGATCCTCGCCGGGCGTCTCCTGCCCACGTCCCCACCGCGGATCCTTAAACGGATTGATATTCGGGGTCCAGTAATCCAGGCCGGCGTGGTCTGAATTGGAGAACGCGCGCGCCTCGGTGCTTATGATCTCCGCAACAGTTCGCACGAGATCATCGTTAAAGGCAGCACCCAGGACTATGGGTGCAGGAAACGAGGTTGCATAGCTGAACTCGCCGTCTTCTTCGAAACTGACGCCGTGTTTGTCGGCGACGCCGTGCAGGGCTTCGTTCCACCAGTTGTAAGCTGGGAGGCCGAGACGGGGGGCACCGGCTGCTTCGTGGCCTGTGTTGTTGATTTTCTCGGTGAGGGTTAAGGCGTTGACGAGGGATTTGGCGCGGGTTTGTGCGTCTAGGGAGGTGTCGCAGATGGGCAGTTGGCTTAGGGGGCCGGTGGTGCAGTCTGGGTAGTTGGATTGGGCGAGGGTTGGGAGAGGGAGGGGGAGGATGAGGGGGGTCAAGGCGATTATATTTTTCAGATTGAATAGTCCTGCCATTGTGGCGTTTCTGGTTGTTTGGTGTGCATTGGACTTGAATGGTTTGTCGAGCCGACGGGGTGTTTAAATATGGCATCGCTTAACGGGTGATTGAGTCGTGGTTTATATCCAGAACAGCCTGATAATGGCCGGAATATCCAATCTATGACATACTACGCTGTTAATATATGAAGCCAAGCAGAACCCCGCTGCATACTGACTCCCCGATGCTGATCATTCGTGTTTTCGCATATTATCCTCCAATGGGATTATTTGGGTAAATGCATGCTGCTATTATGCTCAAGTGTTTAGCCGTGTACCTGATTGCAATTGCTAATTGAAAATCTATGACAGTATAGTTAGGGCTGTCTCTGGGAGAAATCACGCCGTAAACTCCCACTTCGCATGCTTAACATCCATAACGTCAATAAACGCCTTGAGCTTCCCAAACTCCTTGAACCCCTCGCTCGTCCTGAATTCCTCGTGCTCATGAATATCCTCCCAGCCAGAGAATAGAACAAATTCCTCCTTAGGACTTCCCTGCTCATCAACCTCGCGATCAACCCTCCACGCACCAACAGCATCTCTAGTCCCCTTAAACTCTTTAACATAATGTCTCGTCGCCGCAAAAGTCTTCTCAAACCCATCCTTCCCCCCAGGCGAAATAAAACACCGTCCAATCCCAACAACCGGCGCATGGTACGGAATCACATACCCATCCTCAGCTGAAGACGGGTTCGGATCAAGATCCAAATGCTGGATCCAGACCAGCTCAATCCCCTCCGTTAATCCAGCCATGATTTCCTGGTTTTTAGGGGAGGGAATCCATTCCTCCAGATGCTGGGCGGCGGACTCCCATCGACCCAGGATGTAGATGTAGCTGGGGTCTTCGAGCTGGGAGAGGATGTATGCGTGGGCGTTTGTGTACTCGGCTTGTGCTTTTATGCCATTCTGGAGTTTTGTGTAGACTGTCTCGTTCGAGGGATCGGTCAGGGGGAGGTTGTTCTTCAGGCGGAGGCAGGCGAGTTCGGTGACGGGCATTTTGTTTATTTTATTGAGATGAAAGCAAGCTGGGAGATGTGGTTTGGTCTTAAATATTCAATATTCAATATTCAATATTCAATATTCAATATTCAATATTCAATATTCAATATTCAATATTCAATAATTAATAATTACGCTGTGGCAGGCACCAAGCATGATGACGCCGGTGCCTGAGGCTCCACTTAATGTAGACTTGGCAGTCTGACTCTCTCTTTTGGGAAGCGATTCGTTACAGGAATGGGGCCGGATAAGGTAGCCTATTGATAACATTTCTAATCAATGGGAACATTCACTAATAAGTGCCTAGGCATGAGATGGTGCAATAAACTGTGGGGGCGCGCGGGGTCGGATAACTGCTTGATGTCCCGAGGTCCAGCGTCACTCTAATAAATACAGTTCGACTCCACGAATTGGCACATTACTCTGTATATCACTGTTTAGCATCATGTCCGACCTCGCAGGTTTCCCTGACTATTTCAACCTCACCGGCAAAGTCGCCCTGGTGACTGGAGGTACTACCCGCATATCCGGATCCTTGTATACGCCTATACTGATATTGTAGGATCGCGCGGTCTCGGCCTGCACGTCGCGACTTCTCTGCTGCGAGCCGGCGCAAAGACCGTCTTCATAACCGCTCGCAAAGCTCCTGGTGTAAACGAGGCAGCCGACAAACTAAACGCTCTCCCGGGCGTCAAGGGCAAAGCAATCGGCATCGCCGGCAATGCGTCTCAGACAGACGAGATCCAGGCGCTGGTCGACCAGGTGAAGAAGGTCGAATCCAAGCTCGACATTCTTGTCGCAAATGCCGGCGCAACATGGGGCGGGCCATTCGAGACATCTCCAGACTGGGCGAGCCAGAAGGTCGTGGATTTAAATGTCCGCGGTGTCTTCAACCTCGTGCGATTGTAATTGCACCAATCCATGGCGTAGTTCTACCCAAGCTGATAAGTTTAGATTCACTCCCCTCCTCAAGGAAGCAGGATCGCATTCCTCTCCCTCGCGCGTCGTCATCGTCAGCTCCGTCGCCGGGTCTAGCGTGCCTCATACTGGCGACCACGGTACAATCATGTACTCCATCTCCAAGGCCGCCGCGACCCATCTGGCTCGGAACCTCGCTGTTGAGCTCGGACCCAAGAATATTACTGCTAATAGTCTGTCGCCGGGATTCTTCCCGTCCAAACTAGCCAGTGGTCTTATTGAGATCCTCGGGGGGGAGGAGGAGCTCAAAAAGTCGAACCCGAGACAGCGACTGGGCGTGCCTGACGATATTGGCGCGGCCGTATTGTTCCTCGTTAGCCCGGGTGCGAACTACGTGTAAGTCACGTCCACCGGAGTGCTGGAGAATATGCTAACACTTGCTAGTAATGGGGTTGATTTGACGGTCGACGGAGGCTCGCGTCTCGCCCGGGAAAAGCTGTAGATATCTCTTTGTTGACCTTACCATGGTATCGAGTAAAGCAAATGGGTAGTAAATGAAATATAATCATCGATTCAAGTTGAATGTTTACCATGAACAACAGAATGTTATTGCACCTACAGGAATATTCCCTTACCCCTCAGGCAGACTTGGCGGGTGCATTCTTCCACCACTCACAGTCCAACCAGAGAGCTCTGCAATAGATATAGACTCAGTCTTCGCCCGTGTCTCGATGGTGAAAAAGAAAATTTTTCTTTTCAATCGATTTCATGTGGTATCTCGCAATGGCACTGGGAGCTCACACTCTAGCCCTAGCGGCTTCCCTCTCCCAAGCCGGTCTTGTCCCTGGCCTGGCACCGCTCATCCCAGATAACTTCACCCCATCAACAGAGCTGGGCGTTGCTTATGGCAATAAATCTGTAGAGCTCGGTAATTTGTTCCGAGTCAGCGAGGTTCAATCAGCTCCGACCATCTCATTCGCCAAGGAGGTAAGCTGTCATCATCCACATTACACGGTGCCTTTACTAACGAAATGACTAGGCCGATGCTCCAGAAGGTCAATTATACACCCTTCTACTTGTCGACCCCGATGCGCCAACACCTGATGACCCCAAATACGCATACTGGCGCCACTGGGTCGTTTCCGGCCTGAAGCCAGCAGTCGGGATTGAACCGGAAGCCGCGCTGACGGAGTATCTTGGACCTGGTCCAAAGGATGAGTACGTGCCCAGTCTTCTATATGATTCGGGAATACTAATGAGGCTGTTCCGGTATAGGTCCGCTCCCCATCGGTACTTGTTCCTCCTCTTCCGAGAGCCAGAGGGATTAGAGCTGTCAAAAGAGGATGTCGGTGGCGAAGAGTTTGTTGACCGTCGCTCGTTCCCAGCTGCTGAGTGGACTGCGAAGCATGGATTGGTGCTTGCTGGGGTCAATTGGATGCTTGGTGCCGGGGATGGATGGACCGAGTGAAGATGGACCGAAGTAAATTTGTGGCCTGTGCGTTAAATGCTTTGGGTAGAATTGGTCTGTTATGTTCTATTTTCGAAAGAAAGAATTCTTTTGTCGGGATAGGTGATTGAAGAGCAAATACTCGAATAGTATCATCCGGTAGATCGGAGTGGTCAAGTGGCTGTTGCTGTTTCCACATGAACTTCCAGTAAAGCAGGAAAATACGAGAATGCGTCATTCTTCGAAAGCAGTGTCAGGCTCAGGTCGCTTGCCGGTAGTATTATTTCTAAGGCTAATAATGCCTTTTGCTGTCTATGTGGGTGGAACTCGTCCATCGATCGCCACTTCAAATATACAAGTCCACATAAAGTAAACACTTCATATACAACAGTTCAACCACTTACAATAAACCACCACGTCCCCAGCCTGCAATTACTGTTATGATTACTGGTCAGCCTCACCATCACGTGGGTTCGTTGTCTCTCAGCCTTGCGCTTCTCTCTCTCTCCCCCTCTCCATTACTCCTTGGATAAGCATCGTTGTTCGCAGCCGTGGACAGTTCTCATCTACAGAACATGCCAGAACCATCCGTCGCGCATGATGCCCACTCACAATGACTATCAAGTCGGATGGATATGCGCCCTACCTCTCGAGTTCGCAGCCGCCGAGGCCACGCTGGACACCATCCACGATACCCTGCCCAACCGACGAGACGACGAAAACACCTACGTTTTCGGCAGCATCCTCCAGCATAATGTCGTGATCGCGTGCCTGCCAGTCGGTGTTTACGGGACAACCTCAGCTACCTCGGTGGGAATGCAGATGAGGGCGAGTTTCCCTTCTCTGCGCTTCTGCTTATTGGTTGGTGTTGCGGGCGGTGCGCCCGGTCCCCATGCCGATATTCGATTGGGAGATGTGGTTGTGAGCAAACCCACCGGGGGATATGGTGGGGTCATACAGTATGATTATGGTAAAGCGGTTGAGGATGGCGAATTCGTTCTTACGGGGATGCTGGATAAACCGCCCGCGGTGCTGTTAACCGCGCTTGCTAGGCTCCAGGGCAGACATCACTTGAGGGGGAATGATATTCATCGGTTCTATAAAGAAGCCCTGGACAAGTATGGCCAACTCGCAGAAACGTTTTCCTTTCCCGGACGAGCCGGTGATGTGCTTTTCGTGCCGGACTATAGTCACGTAGGGGGCAGCAATAACGATTGCGATAATTGTGACCAGGACCAAATCTATCCTCGTCCACCTCGATCTTCCAGTCATCCGCAGGCGTTCTATGGTCTTGTTGCATCTGCAAACCGGGTTTTGCGGAGCGCCGCCCGCCGCGATGCTCTTTCTCGGAGACACGGCATTCTTTGTTTTGAAATGGAGGCTGCAGGGCTTATTGACATCTTGCCTTGTCTGGTCATCAGAGGGATTTGCGACTACTGTGACTCCCACAAGAATAAACAATGGCAGGGCTATGCCTCTATGACTGCCGCCGCCTATGCGAAAGAACTCCTTTCTGTCATCCCATCGAATGAAGTTACCCAGACGAAGACCATCAAGGACGGTCTGAGTAACACGACCAATACTCCGTCAACTATACCTTCTGGCGCAATCCAAACTCCTAGCAAGGAAACTATCAAAGCACCATACTCCGAACCGATCGATTCAGGCTTTGGTGGGCCAAGCAGTGGCAACAGTCACCAAACTGCTGTTGGGGTTCCTTCATTCAAACCTCAGAGCGTAGATCTCCCTGTAGGCAAAGGGTCTCGCTTACTGATTGGGATCGAACTTGGATACGAGTACGTTTCCGGATGGCAACCCTGTTACCTCAAGTCCCATTGTTGACCTGAATCGTGACTAGGTTCTCCACGGCTGCATGGACGACGACTGAGGACTTCAGAAGCTACAAACTCAATCTCATCACGAGATGGCCAGGTCGGAGTGTAGAAACTCACCAGGTGCCGACAGAGCTAGGGTATAAAGACGGCGTGGCTTTCTGGGGGTACTCCATTCCCAACGATACGCCCCGACTAGTCTTTCTGAGGGCCCTCCACTCTGATGGAGAGCGCTATGCGGGCAAGGACCATGATGACCGCTCTGCCAGAAAACTTGTAGGCGACTACATTCTAGGTATTTATTGCCATGTCCGACGTACCATCCACAATAGTAGAACGGTTCGTCTGGGTAACCGCAAGGTTCAAGTTGTGTTAGTTGTGCCGTTTTCATTGCAGTCAATGGCCAAAGAGGTAACCTCCACAGCGAAACAAGTTTTCTTAAGTGACGAATCGTTACCCCAAGTCAGCACCGTTTTGAGATCCAACGCCGCCGCTCTAGGACAGGTTTGCATGCTTCCGACGCCATCGCTGGGGGCATATGTTATCTGTGATATGTGTGTAAATTCCACAGTATGTATTACTCGCTCGTGCCTCTTTTCTTGCTTTCGTCTGTTTAATTCTGCATCTCACCGGCTTCACAGGATCTCCACATTTACAAGTTGACCTCCGTGAACCCCATGGTCCTAGAAGAAATCCGTGATGCAACAGGTGATTACGCCTTGGCCCCTCTCATCTGGAATCCCAGAATGCGAACTAGTTATTTGAGCCAAGAGCAGCAGCGAGGGGTCGGGCCGATCGTCCACGAACTCATTGAGGAAGTATGCCGACAAAAGTTGCAACGAAGTTCCGTCCCCGTTGATTCGAGCGACCTACTACAAGCTGTGATAACATTCCGAGAAGACATTCTCAACCCGCGTTTCGAAGTTGAGAGCCCAACCAGGAAGTATTATATAGATGTTCGTGGCATTTTACTCAAGCGGGGAATTCCGGACGACTACACATACGAACCCTACATGTTAAGAGGCCATATATGCCTTACAGAGTTGGTGTAATCTACGCATTTATCCGAGACAGTGCTGACTACTCATATCAACTAGCATGGAAATCGCAACAGCATTCGATTTCGCCTTGGATGGGGTTAAGGGGTCTATGGATTCCCAGATGAGCTTTCAAGAGGACCTTAAGATCGAGGTAAGTAGGAAGTGTTCTCTACTATGACACTGCATAAAACTTGAACTTATACATCCCAGGGAATTGTTCTTGCTGGCAGCTGGGGATCCAATCCCTACATTTATCAACATATCGCATCGCTGTATACAGACCAGCACTCAATACCCGTCTGTCAAGAACTAAACAGCCATTTGTAAGCACAATATTGTCTATTCACAACCCCGTCCAACTGCTGACCGGAAAGACCTGTTTTACGTGGTGCAATATACATGAGTTTGGCCGGCAAAAGTGAATCACCTATAGTTAAATAGACTATTTATCCTATCTCAATATATTAACCGGCGGAGTTTTCGTCACGTATCAGCCGTCCGTTGTACTTTGTGACTAATATCGGTATAGCCCTCCAGGACGCCGCGATATGAATGGCAGAATGACAGGCAGAGCACGGAGGTTGCTATGTCAACCGTGCCTACTTATTCGGGGTGTGTAGTTCCCAAATGACAGGAAGGAGCGACCTACATTGCATCATTTGCTCTTGCCTGACCAGCACATGGCCTGTAAGCAAACTAGGAAGGATCGATAGACACTCGTACTTTCCGACGACATATATCTCATATTTCAGCTATTGGGTGTTCGTGGAGCCTCCTCTGTTCAATATCCTGATGGTGTTGCTGATGTCAGACCATCATGCACCTCGTATTCCGTGAAAACGGTGACTGCTGGCACAAACTGAAAGGTGCTCACTCCAGCTATTAAAATAGTCTTGGTCCGGTAAACACGGATCCTATTCTTCGGACTCGGGGAATTCCGACCGATAAACCGACCCCGTCGTCGGAAATTCGAGCGCAAGCTCCGCTTTCGCAGCCAGTCCGACTGTCCGTGGAATTCCCGCGGAATGTTTCGTTGCGAAAGACGCCATGCTCTCGCTGGTAGTGTCTCGATTTGGGCTTTTTAGGCGATACCATAAGTAGTCTATTACCTGTAAAGCAAAACTGAAAGGTCTGTTATCCGATTTGTTCTTCATCCATGTGAACCGGGGATACATATCAGCTCCGACGGCTCCGGTGCCGGCATCTGATAAGATAAGATCGATCTGATATCCCTCACCCATTCCTCCCTCCTTGATCCTTTATTCTCACAAGAATACATCTTCTACCTTGATTTTGTGATATTGCACAGCTCAGGCCAGTCAAGATGGCCTGGGACAAACTCACCCTCGTAACCAAAACCCTGCCGTGGTTCCTCCCCTACCTCCTCCGCGCCAGCATCCACCGCATCACCGCGCTATTCCACAAATATAGCTACAAGCCCACCGAAAACGCGCAACAAGTCGTCGTAATCGGCGGCTCGTTTGCGGGCCTCCAACTCGTGCGCCACTTAACCGAATCCCTACCCACGGGCTACAAAGTCGTCTGGATCGAGAAGAACTCGCATCTGAATTTCGTGTTCGCGTTCCCTCGCTTCTCGGTTGTGTCTGGATACGAGGAGCGCGCGTTTATCCCGTATGAGGGTGTGGAGAATGTCGCGCCGAGGGGTATCTTGACACGCATCCAGGATCGAGCTGTGGAGGTTTGCGATGGGTATGTGAAGCTGGCTAGCGGGGAGTCCGTTGAGTACGCGTACCTGGCTATTGCGACTGGTGCGACGCGCGCGCTTCCGGGTCAGGTTGTAGCTACTGAGCGTGCAGATGGCGCTGAGGAGTTGAGAGGTGTTCAGGGTCTTATCAAGGAGAGTCAGAGGATTGCTGTTGTTGGGGCCGGTGCGGTGGGCGTGGAACTTGCATCGGATATCAAGGATGTTTTTCCCGACAAGGAGGTTACCCTTGTTCATTCGCGGGACGGAGTCCTGAATCGGTTCGGGAGGCGCTTGCAGGAGTATACTCTCTCTGCGTTAAGAGATGTGCTTAAAGTCCGGGTGCTGCTTAATGAGCGGCCCAAATTACCAGAGGGGGAGGCGCTGGTCAAGTCGGCTACTCTGCAGTTTTCAGACGGACATGAGGAAGAGTTTGATCTTATTGTATGTTCAATCCCTACTCTACTCACATCCAAACTCCCACTAATGCAGCAACAGATCCGCTGCACAGGCCAAACCCCCAACTCATCCATGCTGGCCCCTCTATACCCAACCGCCATCTCCCCATCCACATCACAAATCCTCGTGAAACCGACCTTCCAAATCGACCCCCCTACCTCAAACTCCAGTCAAAAGCCCACATCCGATCCCCGTATCTTCGCCTTCGGCGACGTAGCCGCACACCCAGGCCCCCTCATGGCGCGCGCAGGATTCATCCAATCCGAAACGGTGGCTGCGAATATCCTCTCCCTCGTCAAGGGGCAGGAAGCGAAGGCGGTTTACACGCCGAATATGTTTGTTGAGGGGTCGATTAAGTTGACCCTGGGCAAGAAGCGGAGTCTCATTTATTCGAGTGATACGGATGGAACGGAGGTGTTGATTGAGATGGGGGGTGCGCCGGAGGATATGGATGTTGGTAGGGCTTGGAGTCAGTTTGGAGGGATTAAGGAGGGACAAGAGAAAGGGAAGGTTAAGGGCAATTAGTCTGGGGATAGTACTTTGTTTGTAATTTTGTCATGCGTAGAAATCGTGTCATTGCTATTCTTAATCGACGTGATAGATGAAGGTGCTGAAGACAAATCTATGACTCAGATATAAAATCTAGAATGAGGACTACTGCTCCGCCTTCTCCCGCGCAATTTGCGCCGCCAGCACCTTATCTAGCGGAGGAGGGCAATCCAGCTTCTCCATGAAGACCTCTACCATCCGCACACCCTTGCCGTTGAGCATCCGCTCATCTGTCAGGGCATTGTCGAGATCACCCCACGTCCGGACTTGCCAGGTATAAGCAGCGTACTCGCCCTCCGTAGGAGCCCCGAAGAACTCCGGCCCCTTGAGATACCGCCAGGGCGTGATGTCGTTATACTTCGCCTCGCGTCCGTGAATGCATCGCTCGATGGTATATCCGTCATTGTTGATCAGGAAGATAATGACATTGAGCTTTCGGTGGATGATCGTCGCAAGCTCTTGCGCCGTGAGCTGGAAACTTCCGTCGCCGATGAACAGGATCGAGCGGGCCTTGCGAAGATCGTGATACTCGGAGCGAGCGATGAGGTCATGTTGCGCTTGGCTTGCACCTAGCGTGGCCGGCAGCATGTATCCGATCGAAAGCCAAGTGACAGCTTTGAATAAGCGGGTCTTGGGGGGCAGGCGGAATTCGTTGGATCCATAGGCCGCCGTACCAGTTTCGGCGCAGACGATGTCGCCTTCGCGGAAGAAGGATGAGATTCTGTGCCAGAAGCCACCGACCTGTGTGACAAGGTCCGTGCTTGACACTTCTGGGGGTGCGACGGATTTGGGATGGACCAGCTTGGGGTTGTGCTTGGCAACTTTGTCCATTTCCAGGTGGCCGATCAGCTGGGGGAGGAAGCAGTTGGCCGGGAGATCGCGGATGATCTCACTGCCGATCTGCACAGATGTAGCATGGATTGAGATGGTGATGTCTTCTCTTGGGACGGTCTGATAAAGGAAGCTGTTTGTATTGCTAAAGTGCGGGCCGAAGCACAAAACAAGGTCGCTTGAGTCGAAAAGCTCCTTGTGTTGTGGTGTGAAAACGCCGTAGACGTTTGGTAGATCCTCATCAATCAAGCCCTTCCCGAATCCTGATGTGAAAGTCGGCCACTCCGTCGCTCTGACGATGTGGTCCACCTCATCCACAATTCTGGCATACCGAATCTCGCCATCCACCAATATCACCGGTTTCTTAGCGCTGTATATGCGGTCGAGGATCGTGGTCAGCGCTTTGTCTTCGATCTTCGGCTGGCGGGAGGGTAGAGGGAGGCAGAGTTTCGATTCAAGCGGCAGCTTTGGAACGCGTAGGGAGACCATGTCCAGGGGAATGGCGATGCGGACGGGCCGGCTGTGGAGAAGGCATTGCTGCAGCACTCGATCGATCTCGGCGGGGGCGGAGCGATGATCTGTCAAGAGGGCCTGGGCAACAGTGATGTGCTCTTGCATGCGATCGAAGTTCTGGTACTCGCCATCGTTGAAGGTGTGGTGGATGAGGGCGCGCGACTCCTGGGACTGGCGGACAGGAGTGCCGACAATGTGCACGACGGGGGCGCGTTCGGCGTAGGCACCAGCGATCGCGTTGATGGCGGACAATTCACCGACTCCGAAGGTTGTGACGAGGGCTCCGATGCCTAAGAGAGCATAACATTAGATTGCGATCGTGGAAAAAACAAATAGACCTGCTGGTTACCCTTGATCCTGGCGTATCCATCGGCCGCGTACCCCGCATTCAGTTCGTTGCTGCTGCCCACCCAGCGCAGATGCGACGGCGCGACATAGTCCAGTAGCTGCAAGTTGTAATCGCCGGGGAGGCCGAAGATGGAGTCGACACCGAGCTGGTGCACGCGTTTGAAGAGGTATTCGGCGAGAGTGGTGGTGTTGGTCTCCATGGTGAAGAAGATGTCGAGAGTTAAAGGGGTGAGGGGCAGCGGCTGCTTATATATACCAACACCAGAGCCGACAATAGCCGACGCCCTATACTGACAATGTAACAACAAACCGGCAATACCTTCCCAAACTATACACTGCATTATTTATGCTCATTGAACTGACCACGGACTTAATGTAGACCATCTGCTTTACCAAACAGTCTCGCCGTGATGGCAAATCAATGACTCTTGCTGGTTTGGGATAATATGCCTTATACAGCTGCATCGCCCCCACGATAGACTGGATGAGCCCAAAAAGGAGGGTCAGGGCGATGGCCACCCAGAGTGTGTACCACTGAGTTCCCTCGCGGCGATCGTTCCACCACTGGGACAGAGTTGATGGGCGCGACTCGTCGAATTCCTCCTTCAGGATCACCAGGCGGTCGTGCCAGTACCTGTATGTGTCGATGCGTCTCTGCGCAGACCCACAGTTGAGCACACTGTGGTCAAGGTCGGCAAACTGGTCTTGTTTATTGTACCACTTTCTGCAGGCCCGGTCTCCCTGTGGGAAAAGAAGAGCAAGTGTCGCTAGGGTTTCGTCGATGAACCGCGAGTGAAAGAATGATGATCTGGGAAGGGATAGTAAGCTGAGGCTTTCAAGAAGAGACGAGACACTACACTTACTGCTGTTGACTTCTCAGGAGCGACGCCTGATGGAAGACCATGCCAGTTCTATCTGCATCTCTAAGACAAAGGTGATCTGCCAGATTCGTCGTCAGTTCGATGTTGAAGCCCGCAATCCGAACCATGCTGGAAACGTTAAACTCCCTGCCCAGCTTGAGGCCGCTGTGGTTGAGCTTGTGCTGAACTGGGAATATCTGCTGCATGAACTCCTGGACTGAGCCTTTCAGCCAAACCAGCTTTCGCCGGCCTGAGAAGGCATTGGGAAACTCGCCGACATCTAACATGGTGACAAGTCGGACGGAAAGACCTTGGTTCCTGATAGTCCTCATTTATTGGGCAGATGCACAGCCCTGGAATGCAGGCTTGAGCGCCTGAAGCTGCCCAAGGCTGACGAGTCTGGCCGGTTGCTTTTCTTACGAAAGAGCTCAGCCCCGGCCGGGATGAAGCCCTACAATGTTTTTATAATGCAATCCCCCATTTGATGAAATTTGAACACTTGTAGGATCAACTCATATCGAAATGAGTGCCATACATTTACGAAGCCCACTATCGCTGCTCCAGAGACCGAAGCCGGTCTGGGAGAATCCAGAACTTTCCATTGGAACATTTCGCGGAGTCGCAAAAGGGGCGTTGAAATACTGGGACGCGCAGGGACCTGCTCAACAAGCCTACGATCAGATTTGCACAGACATCCAACAAGTCCTTAATAGCAGCTGCGGTCCAGTCCGGTGCTCTAGTATGGTCGTCTACGATATCTACATGTTTGGCCGTGAGACCTCAACAGCAGTCCCTCACATAATGTTCTCCTGCAAACAGCCAAAGTCACGAAAGCAAGCAGTGGCTGCGGTGCAAAGGTCTGGCATTCTACACAGGTTCCCGGGAATAGAAGTCGGCCACTGGGAGTATCCTCCCCATATCCTGAATATGCGGCTTTTGGCATCGTCGGGCCTGGAAGAGGATCTCGACCTGGACGACTCGGCTTCTCATCACTTCCTTCAACCGATACCTGACCCCGAAGATCCGACGGAAACACTGACTAGGCCGCCAATGCCCTCCGGGATATAAAGACAGCGTTTAAGGGAATCTATGACCGCGCCATATCCTCGGTCACGTATACCAGCACCCTGTCCACCGAGTCGGGCGTCTTTAGTATGACTGCTGCCCCCACCCATAGCGGCCACGGATATAAAGTCGGCTTGATATGCGCAGTCGATGCCACTGAGTTAGCGGTAACAGCGATTCTTGATGATGTCCATCCCACGTTCACTTCCCGGGTCGACAGCGCGAGCATGGCGCCTAGTCCATGCCACGATAACTGCGTGTTTGCCTTCAAGCAGGCTGGAAAATGTTGGCTTCAACGCACGGATACTAATCAGGATATGGAAGGTGTCCCGCACCGATACGAGGCTTCTGGAGAGCTTAAGGGACCCTGCTTCGAAATGACAGCAGCTTATCATCTAAACGAACTTGCCTGCGCGGTCACCAGTTACCTCAGTGACTTGCAAAACCATAGAAGCGAACACCAATGTGCGGAAATGGCTGTTGCTAGGAGAATTGAATTGCTCTCCGACGTCCGAAAGATTATGTCCCTTAGAGTGGCCAAAAGAGGGGATAGAATGGAGTTTGCAGATATATCTGCGGCAACTCAGGCGTCGTACGTGCTTGATATGGAGGCACCCGATACCGAAAAGGCCAATAGTATATTCGTCGGTCCGTCCCCTGATGAGGGTTTGACTGGCCAGAGGGAGATCCCCGTGGTGGGCAGCTGCATGCACAAGTCGTCTGATACACAAGAATACCCCTTTAGCGGCCCAATATACATATATTGGGAGACGACCCCCAGGTTTCGTTAGTCACCTACCTACGCCTCACCCACTATATACCGGCTGCTAACTCTCACTAGTAATGCTGTTATTGTGTAGGGGCTGCTTTCGGCGGCACATCAGTTATCAGCGGAGTTATCACCTAAATTCGGGGGTTCGCTCGACCTCTAATTACGTTCGCCAGCAGATGCGTGCCGCTGGCTCCAACTCACACCGAACTGTCAGATCCGACTTCATACCCTGCGAGACCGAGACTGCGACTGAAGGGGATGCAGATTATTCATAGTTTAGTCTAGGGCGTTTATGGCAAAACGTGGGTTTCACATTTCAAACACAAAGTCATGTTTTAGTTCAGCATTCATTCATTCATTGTATCTAAGTTCGTTGGGTAAAGCTCAAATATGGAATGTGCATTATGCGCAGCTGAAGATACAGTAGATATCCCCAACGCTAGTATAACAATGTTCCCATGCGTTGGATGCCGTCGTCCTGGGAGTAAACTTTTGATCAGTGGTTGAACGGATTACTAGGCAACTACTAACGTGTTGCAGTTAAACCACTGGGGCATACCGAAAGCCTTGGATGATTAAAACAGAAAGGTACCTCCTTGATTGTCGTTATTTGGTCCTGGTTGAGTCAAAGGTACGAGTACGAGTATACGAACCCGAGCACCCGAATGCGAACAGAATGCGACCCAATGAGCTGAACCAGAACTGATGATCGACATAAAACCGGCAGGATAGATGGACCATGGAGGTCTCAGGTCAATTTCGTCGTGAGGAATGCGTAATTGGTGTCTTTTCATTGGTTTCTTCATGTCGTAGATACAATTCTGCCTGGAGAATGGGTTTATAAAGGCCGGCTTGCTCACAAAAAGACTGTGATTAAAACATTTCACTAAGCAGTTCAAGTCAAAATGCAATTCTCTCTTCAATCTGTTCTCGCTCTGGTAGGCCTTGCCTCTGCCAGTTCTCGGTGGCCCGAGTCCCATCCTTGGGTGCCTGCCGGGCCAGGAGACTGTACGTTCCTCGCCCATTTATCTCCCTAGCTAACATTGAGCGGCGCCCCCGCCCATGTATGTGTTTAACTAACGATGAACGGCATAGACCGCGGCCCATGTCCGATGATGAATACACTTGCAAATCACAACTTCCTGCCTCATGATGGCAGGAACCTCACCCGGCCCACGGTTGTGGATGCCCTAGGCAAGGCTCTGAATTTCGACGCCGGCCTCGCCAATACAATGTTCGATATGGCTATTATTGCCAATCCAATTGAGAACGCGACTTACTTCACCCTGTACGATCCCATCTCAATGTTTCCAACCGCCGTGAGTTGGAAGTCTTGCTAACGTTCAACAGGGACCATCTAAACAGGCACAATGTCCTAGAACACGACGCCAGCCTCAGGTACTCCCATATCTCAATGCCCACTCCACTGCAATAAATTCTAATTCGAACAAAACAGTCGTGCAGATAGCTACTTTGGTTCAAACCACATCTTCAACGCGACAGTCTTCGCTGAATCCCGTGCCTTCTGGACGAACTCCACCCTGACCGCTGACATGCTCGCCAACAGCAAGATTGGGCGCCAGATCATGTCCAAGGCTTTCAATCCCACCTACAGGTTCACTAATACTACAGAACAGTTCAGTCTCGGCGAGATTGCGGCCCCGATTATTGTCTTTGGGGATATGGATGCTGGGACTGTGGAGAGGAACCTGGTGGAGTATTTCTTCTGTAAGTTCCAATATGTCTCTTGTGGTGGTTTGCGTATAGGGAATCTCGGTGCTAATATTATTTAGTGAATGAGCGTCTTCCCACAGAGTTAGGATGGAGTGCGAAGAAAGATACCATTACCGTGGAGGCCATCATGGGCGTCTCAGCGATGATCAACAAGGCTGCGAGCTTGATTACGGATTCTGACTCGGACTCTGCTGCACATAAGAGAAGGGGAGATCTTCATGCTGGGTTGGGATTTTAGTAAATCTGTATCTAGACCTGATTTGATGTGCTACTAGTTGTTTGAGAATGATGTTTTGTATACGCTATATTACGGTGTATACTGTAAGAACTAGCAACCTCACCGTAACTGATTCAGAACTTGACAATGACTGACTCGCTGCCTGCGCTACTCCAACACCCCCGCAAATGTGACAATCCTACCAAGGAAGATCAAGGAAATCACTGCTCCATATGAAGGCCCCACCGAAATTCATGCGGAGAAGCTGCCGGGGGATTTCCCTTCCTTCAAGACCGAGGGACTGCTGCCTGTGTGGGGATGTGTTCAAGTTCTTACCGACATTCCATCGAGAGCACGTATAAAGAGCACCATTAAATATTACACGCCTCGATTTGGCTGTCATATAACCGATATCAACCATGGCAATCAAACAGACGCCTGGTACACTGGCACCTACGCCCCTTCTGAGCGATGAGGTGCACAGCGGTATACCGAAACGCATGGAGGAGGATGCGAGGGTTGCAAAGGAGCGATTATATTCCAACAAGACCATGTCTGAGAGTATTCCCCGCCAGCGCGAAGTCCCGAGATTGCCGCCGAATACATCGAGAGAGAAGTTCAACCAGGTCATGACTGAACTTCGGGAACAGTTGGGGTCTGCGAATGTGGAGATCAATGATAAACCCTTGATTGACGGGTGGTATATGGAGCATCCGTGAGTTGACTATATTATGGCAAAGAGGGTAAGCTAACGTGCCAGAAACACGCATGATGCTTTCCATATCGCGCACCAGGAGGAAATGGTATGCAGTGCGGCCGTATATCCGTGTACAACAGAGGAAGTCCAGGCCGTGGTACATTGGGCGAACAAGCATGTTATTCCCATATATCCCATCTCAATGGGCCGGAACATCGGGTATGGAGGTGCAGCGCCCCGAGTACCCGGTTCTGTCGTGGTTGATCTTGGAAAACGGATGAACAAGGTGTTGAAGATAGACGGGGACAATGCATCGTGCATGGTTGAGCCTGGTGTCTCGTACTATAAACTGTATGAGGAGGTGCAGAAGACTGGGTATCCTCTATGGATTGACTGCCCTGATCTCGGTGGAGGGAGTGTAATGGGAAATGCATTGGATCGGGGAGTTGGGTGAGCTGCCTCCATTTTTGATACAGATCTACAGCTAAACGGTGGAATTCGATAGATATACACCCTATGGGGACCACTTCTCCCAGCACTGCGGAATGGAGATTGTGCTACCAACCGGAGAGCTGCTACGAACAGGCATGGGCGCACTCCCCGGCAAAGACGGTGCAGACAATCCCACCTGGGGCTCATTCCAGCCAGCATACGGCCCATACTCCGATGGAATATTCAGCCAGAGTAACTTCGGCATCGTCACCAAGATGGGCTTCTGGCTGATGCCCGCGACAAACAGCTTCTCGTATATGGCCACCTTCCCACACGACGATGACTTCGAGCAGATCATCGAGGTGATCCGCCCATTGGCGCAGCGAGGGGTATTCGGAAATATACCCCAGCTGCGACACGTTATACAAGAGCTTGCAGTCACCGGCAAACCCAAGAGCGCATGGTACAATGGCCCTGGGAGGGTCCCTCGAGACGTCCTCGCAGACAGTGCTAGAACCCAACCATGCGGCGACGTGTCGTGGGTCTTCTACGGGACTCAATACGGGAGCGAAGACGCCATAAACGCCCAAATGGACATAATCCGAGCAGCCTTCGCCAGCATACCTGGAAGCAAGTTCCTATACACCCAAGACCTACCAGAATCGCACTACCTGCATTCCCGCGCAAAGGTCTGCGCTGGTATCCCTGTCCTCCGTGAAGTCGACTGGCTAAACTGGGTCCCAAACGCAGCGCATCTATTCTTCTCACCTATCGTGCCAACAAGGGGGAAAGACGCGCGGATTGTACATAGCATCGTCGAAGGCCTGCACAGGAAATGGGGCTTCGACAACTTTCCCACGCTTGCAATTGCGGGACGGGAAAGTCACTATATTGCCAATATTGTTTACGACCGCGGTGACCCGGACCAGAAGCGACGCGCGACGGGGCTGATGAGGGAGCTGATTGCGGAGTGCGCAAAGGAGGGCTATGGTGAGTACCGGACCCATTTGCTGTTTGCGGACCAGGTGGCGGCCACATATGGGTGGAATAATCAGGCGCTGAGGAGGTTCAATGAGACGATTAAGGATGCATTGGATCCGAAGGGGATTCTGGCGCCTGGCAGGAATGGCATCTGGCCTAGGGCTTATAGGGAGATCGGGTGGGAGATTACGCCAGAGAGGGATATCCAGCGAGATGTCGTACCTAAGGCGAAACTTTGATATTTTACTACCTACGTATTTCGATTTCAAATCTACTCTGCCTTTCTACTCCAAGTTTCCTGATCCAATGAACGTGCAAAATTGATACATTGAGGGGGTCTCCCCAGGCCCGGAAATACTCCAGCGCAGAGGCAGTGCATTGATTACCCCACATTGGAGATCTCACTGAATCATGGGAACTTGAATCTGGTCAAGGAGCCTTCTAATATGATATAGCACTTGTCTTCAGTGAGACATTACAGTAAGGAAGCTATACCTGGGCAGTATAACATTATTTCAAGAAAGCGAAGCTGTACGTGATAAGATGGCAAGCGAAAGAATGAAAGGTATCCTGCTCCCTAACCAACACCGTCCACATAACTTATAACACAATGCAGTTATCATCGTCGGCGCAGGGCTAGGCGGCTGCGTAGCCGCAATGGCAATGCACCACCAAGGCTTCGAAGTCGAAGTATTCGAAAAAGTCCACGAGTTCCTGCGTCTGGGCGACTCCTTGGGACTAGGGGAGAATGCACTCAGGCTGTTAGAGCGCTGGGGTCTGCACGATGAACTGGTCGCGCTGGGAAATAAGTCAGAGTTCCTCCAGATTCGACACTGGAAGACCGGCGAGATCATGGCCCAGCAGTCGGCTATGGATATGGCTGGATATATTGGACATAGAGGGGACTATCATCGCGCATTTTTGGATAGAGTTTTGGCTTTGGGAGTTCCACTGCACATGGGGCGTAATGTATGATTCAGCTGAGTGTGCTATCTAGGTTTGGCTGATGTATTAGGTTGTATCCTACGACGAGAAGAAACCTTCGATTACCCTTGCGAATGGTGAACAGCACGAAGCCGATGTGATCATCGCTGCTGATGGTATACTCCCCCTAGTATTCCATTAACTGGCAATTATTAACACCCGAAGGCATCAAATCCCTCGCCCGCGAGCTCGTCCTCGGATTCGAAGATAAGCCCAAATCGTCAGGATATGCCTGCTACCGAGCATACTTCAAAGGAGCATTCTTAAAAGCAGACCCCGTCTGTCGAGAGTTCGTTGAAAAAGAATGTATAAACATCTGGATCGGGCACGACGTGCATCTAGTCCAGAATACCCTCCGCGACGGAGAAGAATTCAACTGGATCCTGACGCACAAGGATACTGAAGACATCACAGAGTCCTGGTTCCAGCCGGGGAATATGGATAATGTGCGAGAGACAATTCGGGATTTGGACCCACGGATTGCAGCGGCAGTTCAGAAGACGAAAGAGTGTCTGGATTGGAAGATCTGCTATCGGGATCCAATTCCATCATGGGTTAGCAGGAGCCATAAGATTGCTCTTCTTGGGGACTCGTGTCACCCGCATCTGCCAACCAGTGCACAGGGTGCATCCCAGGCGACGGAGAGTGCGGCGGTCCTGGCGTTGTGTTTGAAGCTGGCTGGGAAGGGAAATGTTCCTCTTGCGGTGTGTTCTTACCAGTTCCTTCGTTGATATCTCTTCTAATTTTGTATTTTAGACGCGAGTATATGAGAAACTGCGGTTCGATCGGGTGCGCAAGTGCCAACGAAACGGGGAGGATATACGCGACAGATGGCATGGGGCGTTGAAGAAACTGGAGGCAGGCGAGAGGCTGAACCCAGAAGATGTGATGATGAGGGTAAGAATACAGCCAGAAGCAATGAATGTTGTAACTAACTGAATATAATGCAGAATCGATGGCTGTATCCCTTTGATGCAGAGACAGATACGCTCGAAAGGTGGAACGAAGTCGCGAATGTCGTCGAAAAGGAGTTGAATGATGGCAATGTTACTCCCCTGTTTGATACAACTGCTAATGGATCAGCCTGATGCTGGGGGTTTCCAATTATTTTTACTTGCAATCGGATCTCATGGCATTGTGATAGATATGTACATAGCAAGGTCATATTAACCATCAGGAGTAGTGTCAATACCCCTCTACAGTCCATCCGCAAGCATCGCATTTATCAGCTCAACGTGACGATCAGCGTTCGTCTCGCTCCATTCATCATTGTAGTTCAGCCCGTACGGCCAGATGTGGCTTCCACCGCAGTTGATGATCGCGTCACCACCGTCCCAGGATTGCAGCAGCGGAGTCGCAGTAGGCCAGTCATTCGCGGCGCACTTCTCGTCGAACGCAGCTGTCTGTCCGATCCCAAGAGTATGCGAGATCTCATGCAGGGCTGTCCGCTCGTTTAGATAGCTGCGGTCGGTACCGAATCGCATTGTTCCGTCGTAGCTCGCTTCAGCGGTTGGGACGCCGGGGACGTAGTAGACGTTGAGGGACTTGCTGGCGTCTCCGAGACGAGCATGCCGGGCTACTGCAGCTTCCATTGCGGCCTCGATCAATCCGTATGCGTCGGCTTCATCGTCGGTTGGACTGGATGACTTTTCGAGAGACCAAGTTAGGGCTGCCGATGCGGTGGAGGCAGTGGCCAGTGCGGCTGTGATTTTAGAGAGGCGCATGGTGTTAAACAGGGAGTCACACTGAAATTCGTCGGTAGAGTTGGAGTTAGGGCGTTGTCCAAGTGGTAGCTGGGCTGGAGCGACATTATATATGGGGTTGTGAAGAATAACGGGGTAGACCCCCAATGGCTTGTGTCAAATAAATAAGGTGTCTGCGTCTAGCGCATATCCACAATCAACATACAGGACTGTGTTTGGTTTCACCAGAGAATAGCGCCCCTGGACCCTTTGTGCTAAACAGCTAGGGCTTCCAAGACGGCCTGTCCAAGACGGAGGTCAGAGGTTGAGTCCGTTGCTGATCGACAACTCCAGTTATTGATTTATATTAATTCATCTCAATTTAGCCGAGTGGTAGATCCCTGTTCCGATTCAACACCATATTTATTCACTTGTGCTGCCACTTGGGCAGTGTCATGAAATCGGTACCAATGGTGGGAGGCTGGCAACAGCTGGTGAATATCGTTAGATATCGCACCTTCACGTATGAAAAACTTGAAGATTGTAGTCACTCTATAATTTAACACCATTGATGCCTATATAATCAAATCTGCGCTCTCCCCGCTGACCTCTGCCTACACTTTTCAATAATACAATCCAGGAAAAACAATATCTCTGTACGCAATATAGTGGGAGGTTGGATTACATCGCCTTCCCTCAGTATCCTACCCAGCCGATTGCCCATAATGGACGAAGGCACTTTCTTTTTGAGCACCAGGATATCTCGTGATGCCCAAATTCCTCTTCTTCGCGACCAGATTATAGGTGCGTATCATGAGTTCCACGTCTAAATACTGGAGCTAATCCTTCATCAACCAAAGCGAACGCAGGAATTGTATATCCTGGAGACCACATCGAAATAGTCACTGGAAAGGAGACTTTTCTGAACGCTTCGGCAACGTGTCCGTTATCACCGTGTCCCTAGCTGCTTGCTGCTTTGGCCTAATACTCTTTACAGACCCTAGGCAAAACCACCGTCAGGCACGCTACCATGCCCACCTCCTGCGTCTGACGCCTTGCACGACCGAGCCGTTTGAAGTATTAACGAGTGCGCACTCCGAATTGGGATTCGTAGATCCGCTCTTTAGAATACTAGACGGGTTGAGCGAAGACATTGTTTCCTTTGTGCGTCAACAGTTGACCCGCTAAAGAGATGGAGACGGAAGCGAAGGGCACGAGGGCAGAAATGAATCGTGAGAGGCAAAGGCATAGTGTCAGTGCGCTCTTATGTCAGGGTCACGATCTAGGGCTTTCTTATGCTCTAAATGGTCTCGACATTGTGTGCAGATATTCAAGAAGAAAGCAGAAAGGCATTTCTCATGGCAAACGTCAATATGTTGATAGAATTAACCGTTGAGTGCTGCCCAACCTTCGCAAAATACCAGAAACCTATAGCAAAGAGTATGTCTACGTGGGTATTCCGATAGTATGCGCATCACCCAATGGTATGCATACCTGTGAGCACAACAGCTGCCATCAGGGTCTTTGTCATACCTCCTATATTGCCACAGTTAGCGGGACGGCACGCTCGTAGAAGGACTTGCTATTATTCCCCGAGCCCTACAGATCATAGTGTTCGTACAATATTCATTGGGTATGTCTTGGGCCCTCGGAAGCCGACCTCCAAGAATCTATCTTGGAAGGAACAAGACCCTGCTGGGTAGACTATGACTGCTGGTCATCTCCAGGCTCACTCGTGTCGGGAGTGGCTATCCGACTTCTCTTTCTGCCTGAACCCTGTGCCTCGGATCACGTATCCCCATGGACCGGGGTAGCCGCCGCAGAATATACCCAGGATTTACAGGTGGGAGATCTGACATAGCACGCCCACTATCGGCCATGCATGGATCTGACGCTCCATCGGCGCCTAAGATCGAGGCCGGACATCGACGACGAATGATAATTAGCCCGACCCTGCAAGCTCGGACAATTCACTAGGCTGCTCTATTCCCCAGTCTGGATATCAGCGGCCTGTCGGAAACAGCTCCCATATTACATCTAAAACTAGTGCTGTCTTTGTGGCTTCGATAGCGCCTCCACACGCCGACACAGGCAAGATGTCTCGGTGCACGATCAAGGCCTCCGGAAGCGCTCGTACTCGGGCGCCATGTTAGGAGCTACCAACATGCAATATTCGATGTGATTTGTCCGCCTCATTGAGATAGACGGATATTCGGCCTGTACATCTCGTACTCGATATGGCTGCATTGACCCCTCAGGGAACTGGAATGTCATATAAATGTGATAACAAAACGCGCAATGCCGTTACCTACAGTTGCGTCAGTGACCACATTTCAATCACTGTTTGTTTTCTCTTGAAGCTAAAATGACGAACTCGAACGGCATCCAGAAGGTTTGATTCAGCAAGTGCGAATCTGGAGTGTATCAATCGCTAACCGTGAGATCAGGCACCACGCGTGCAAGATGGTAGCTCTGTATGGGAATCGCTATCCAGATGGCTTCCATCTCGAGATCACGACAGCAACTACTGGTGGAATGTTACTGGACCCCACATGGCAGCGATGCTTGAAGAGGCTGGATATTCGAAAGAGAAGCAGTATGAGAACCTGTTGATCCACTACCACTGGACTGTAAGTACCACAGCCGAAGGCAGGAGATAGGTTATTGACGATCATCAGGTACCTTACATGGGTCAGGCACCCGGCGCAGACGGGACAGTACCGTGGAAGTGCCTGATAACCCAACACGGACTCCCATTGATATACTCGTGGAAGTGGAACGGGGCGAGCCCAACCAGCAGACCCGATATCCGGATTGGATTCGAGCCCATTGGAGAGTCGAGTGGTACAGCATTGGATCCCATCAACCAGCGACGCACAAGGGAGCTGCTGGACTCCTTCGCGCGCCGTATTCCCATGGACACGGCCTGGACAAACCATTTCCTGTCCACTTTCTACGACCCTGAAACGAAGTACTGGCAGGCAAAGGAGGCTGGTGTCCCACTGGCTACCACCACGATGCTTGGGTACGATTACCTGCATGACGGCATGACGCTGAAGACATACTTCTTCCCCAGGCTGGCTGGGCAGAGACTACTCCCAATGGATCGCTGGGATGCTTCCCTTCGTCATATACTCTCCGAAGCCGACAGCAAGGTCGGGACCAAGGCTCTCGATGCAGTCCTTGACTTCCTCAAGGCCAGCACCGAGGGCCAAGTCCTAGTCCCGACAGGCCTAGCCATCGACAATGGCACGAGCTCTCCGACGGGATCCCAATCGTCCAGATTGAAATTCTACTTCCGCTCTCCACACACGACATTCGCTTCGGTGCGCGAAGTAATGACCCTGGGCGGGCGCATCACAGGGCTAGAAGCCCAACTACAGAGTCTCCATCAACTCCTTGAAGATGTTACTGGCCTCCCATCTGATTTCCCCGACGATGCAGACGCACCCGTTCACCATGGGTTTGGGACCGGATCCTCGCCCCTGGGCCGCGCAGCTTACTATCTGTACTACTTTGACATTGCACCTGGTGCCGAAGTCCCAGATATCAAGTTCTACACCCCGCTCACGCACTACGGGCAGAATGATCTGAAATCGGCCCAGGGCGTTACCAGTTGGATGGAGGCGAATGGCCGTGGGTCGTACTGTGCAAACTACCTCCGGGTGCTGGAGAAGGTGGCTGGCGAGAAGACGTTGGAGACGGGGAATGGACTGCAGTCCTATCTGAGCTGTCTGTTTAAGCAGAATGGGGAGCTGGATATTACTAGTTATTTCCTCACTGAGCGGTCTTAGCTCCCCTGTTAGACTGTGTGGTTCTTACCTGGCTCAACCCGGATATGCGACGTCTGTTTCCTAGGGCTACTCAACTAGTCGCGTGGGCTTAAGAAATCACTCAAACTACCCGTAAAAACTGACCAGGATCGATTGTTTGTAGCTGCGATATAGCAGCAATAAGATTGCGTTTATGTTTATTAATAAACGATAGAAGAACGGGTCAGGCGTTCGATAGCTTATCGGTTATTCTGCCTCAGCTTGATTCTAACCAGTAGATAAGATATAATCTCATTAGTCCCATCGTTCAAAATGCAGGATACCGTTTATGAGCTGACCTATTGTGGGGAGCCGAGCCCAGTGGCTTGTATATCTTGCGGTGACAGGCCTAGGACGTACATCGTAGCTGTTGCTATACATAGACCGTTGCTACAGTGGTATCCATTCTCTTGGGTCTTGTAACACACGTTCTAGAGTCCGGTGACGAGCCCTGTTGGGAGTTTATCCTGCAACGTCTATATCATTCCTTCTAAATGCATCAGGCCAGTCCGTATTAATTCTGAGCATTAAGAGTATAAGCTTCGCCAGGCCGTAATCTGTCAAATACGAGTACTGATTGCTGAAGACAGAAGACACCCCAGTTCAGCTTTTGCGAGCTTGTATACCTCTATCCTTCCCTCCCTTGAGAAATGCGCCGAGACGTGCCCAGATCCATTGGCTACTTCGTAGGTGAGATCGGGGTTCTTGTCAGGCCTCCTGGCTACTTGGCATGACGTCTGGGATGCGGATCTGAGACCTTGCATCTCAACTGATCTCGCGTGGGTATCCGGCGCCCTGCTCATACGCTGCCCCGTCGGAGGGATTGCATAACATTTGCTGATTGCATGGCTTGGAAGGATTGGTATACCACCTGTGGAAAGGGTCAATCCGTCAATCTGCCAACACGATGTATGAAGCTCTTCCGGCTGCTTGCAATCTAACTCTACGTCCTCTAGCCCAAGGAGGGCAAGACGATCGCTATATCGTATATGCCGGCGGTTACGACTCTAAACGAAAACGGGAAACACGCACGAGAGTAAAACGCAACCAGGGGAAGACAAGCGAGCAGAACACGAGAGGGTATGCTGACGCTAAGCTCCCCTCTATTTGGAACGCGAGGTTAATTGGGTGGACTCCTGCCATGCGCCTTGCTGCTGCAATGCCTGCATCGCCTCGGATTGCGTTACACGGGTACCAGATGGCCTAACGGGTCTGGCAAGTAGGAATCCCCGCCAGTGCAGGGAGAAGAGCCAAGTATTACTGCGGTATACTATGCCACCATGTCAGCCGAAGGACGGCTGTGACTGGCCAGAGGCCAGCTACAGATCTCAGCCAACCCGATGGTCATTCACGGCCTGGTGTTTATAAGAGTACGCCTTCTACGAGCGGGCTTGGATAGCAAGTCATTCAACATTCTAACAGCATACATCGACCCCATGCCTACAATGATGAACGCTACACCTGACGAGACACCCTTCCTGATGATCCGCCGTCGGCGGAACTGGACACCAGAAGAAGACATGATACTAAAGAGGGAAGTGAGAAGAGGTCTGATACCCGATCTCCCTAGACTGAGGGTTAGGCCATACTAATTCATCGTCTGTAGTACAAGGAGAAGGTGACAACATTAGCTGGCACGAGATCGCTGCATATCTCCCGGGGAGAACGAATAAAGATTGCCGCAAGCGCTGGTATGGTACTGCAGCAGTGAAAGTAAAGAAAGGACCATGGACAGAGGCGGAGGACGAACGGCTACGCAGAGCGATTGAACGACACGGTACCAAGTGGTCGGTGGTTGCATCTATGGTGGCAACGAGACTGCCCGATCAATGCTCGAAACGCTGGGGTCAGGCAATCAATCCAGATATCGACCACAGTCCATGGACGCAGCACGAGGTATGTCATAAGTGTTGATATAAAACACATCTAACACGGCGTTAGGACGATCTCTTAATCGAGCAAGTCAACAAACACGGCCACTACTGGCAGCAGATTGTGTCCCATCATTTCCCAGGAAGAACCAGTCTCGCCGCAAAAAACCGATATCACATACTGCAACGACGACTAAAGAGCCAACAGACCGGAATCACCAGACGCTTCCATGGTCTGAGCAATACCCCATGGCAGGACATACTGTGGTCTGACAATTCTCCGCATGAAAACAGAGACCAGGACATCTCCTCATCAGCGACTCCCCAGTCGGACTTGATCACTCTCCCAACAGGACACGGCAATTCCCCCTTCGTATTCGACGACAGCTCCAGATGGCTTCCTACCTCCTATCCAACTTTCCACCCTACATCCTGTGAGCTCGATGTCGATTCCACAGCCTTTCCGTTTCCGCTGGTCGGTATGTAGCATGCCGTATTCATGAGTCACTATGGACGCTCTAACTAATTATGTAGATCAAATAGATAGCACCGATGCAACCATCGAATCTGAAACCCCACCAACTATGAGCATCGACGATCTCGTATCTCAAGCCTTCGGTCCGGGATCTTCACCCACAGGTGCGCCATCGTTTCCTCCCGGCTTCCTGTCCGATACGAGCCCTCCAGGCGAAGCCAAGCCCGACGCCAATCATCGAAGAGTCTGCATCCAAGCAGTCTGCTCAAGTGACAAGGTCGGGGCGGTATTCGAGGCAGTGACGAAACTCTCCGTATCAGCAGCCATCAAAATGGATAACTAGACACGCGGTGGTGGCTAAAGGCGTCTTACATGTCATCCAGGCAATAAAC
The DNA here is from genome assembly GCF_016861865.1 of Aspergillus puulaauensis. Classification (NCBI taxonomy): domain Eukaryota; kingdom Fungi; phylum Ascomycota; class Eurotiomycetes; order Eurotiales; family Aspergillaceae; genus Aspergillus; species Aspergillus puulaauensis. Next base: position 3,344,465 of record NC_054862.1, on the reverse strand, counting down.
GGATAGAGATGGCAACGTTAAGCTACTCGGGCATAGTTCAAGAACAGTATAGATATCATCCCTCGAGGATCAAAACCCTGTATTCCTTACGGTAGACGATCCATTCTCCAGCAATAAACTGTCATCCACAATACGTGAGCGGTAATCCCCGATCATCTGAAGCAGACTTGGTTAGGCAACGCGATGGCCCAATCTGATCGATATCGTGCGTGATATTCCCCTACCAATTACGACATTTATCAATTAATGGACCTGACCGGGCGGTCCAGAACACTACTGCAAGCTGAACTGTGCTGAGATAAGACTGTTGCTATTCCAGAGCCTAATCCTTGCCGGATCCTTGCCGGATCCTGCACACTACGCTCTGGGCTCGTGTTGGCGCTGACATTCGAATCCGTCAAGGAGAATAATATCAATCTCGTGTAACCTGCATTGTCTCGGAGAATACTTACAGGCAGGGCATCGTGCAGATGTGCGAGACTGGAGACCTTCAGCTCCCACGTTCCAGATCTTGCTTCGTGCATGTTGCTGACTGCATCGCATTTTGCATTGCCTCGTTTTATTTCTTCTTAATAACATTCACTTATACATTGGATGCAGTTTTTGCCGTGGTTTTAAAAGCGTCCAGAGTACATGACTCATATCTTTTCATCCAATGCCGTTATCTCGATGGGGATATGGACATGCAAATTGACCCATGACTACTCTATACTTGATATTTGTCCGATTAGAAGCTGTCACAACATGAGCGCAAATCTGGTGACTGCAAGTTATAACAAGAACGAACAGCATTCGCGACTTATGTAGTAGTGAATGAGGGTATTAGATCCTGCATTATACTCATCTCGTAATGACAAGAGCGTACAGTAAAGCACTCCACGTTCGCGACTTGCATTCATTCTAAAATTATCCACATCCGTATCCTGTCTCCTAACATGCAGCCCACTCTAACTTCAAGAATTGACTTTCTAAATCGTCAACAGACTAGAGAACCAAGATCGAATGGACTTCCTCGGACGAGCCACCTGCATGTTGCATACCCCATCAACCTCCTGACTGATAACCTCAACGCCACTCTTACTCGAATGTATAGGCGACACCTTCTGCTTCACCAGAAATTCTCCAAAATACGCATCCAGCCCCTCCACATCTTCCGGCCAAACGCTGACACCAACGCTCAGGTCCGGCCGAACAGCAACAGCAGCACCACGGGCATGATTAACCCCGTACCAATAATGCGCATCATCGTCGGGAACCCGGTCATCATACACCACAGCTGCATGCTCGCGGAGACCCTTAAGGTCATCCTCCTTGCCATTCTGCGACGCAAGCAAACGTCTAGCCTCGTACGGTAGAGCCTTGGTGACAAGAATAACATTGAAGATCGCCTTGCCACCAAAGCGGGCGAAAAGACCATCCGGTCCAAATGTCTTCTTGGAAAATATCATCAGTCTCTCCCGCACAGGGCCCTGCAGGTCCGAGCCAAAAACCAGGAGATGGAACCTCGACACCCCGGTCATTTTATCGTACAAGTACGACGTGTACTCTATATCAAAGCAAACACGGGGATTCGGAGCACGAGCTCCGTTGCGAACGGATATCGGTCGTTGCTGCTCAGGGGTATCAAGAGGACAAATCGACGACTCGATAATCGGCCACTCGATACCGAGGAGGAAGTTCGAGTGGCGTCTGTAGAAGACGCCCATGAACTGGCCCTGCGCCTGTATACTCCCATCTAGTGCCGGGAGGGCTTCATCATGCGATTCGAGGTTCTCGTGCAGTCCTCTCAGGGCAGCTAAAGGCAGATGCGAGTTGCAGAGGAAACGCAGATACGCGCCAGAACAGCGGATGACGCGGTTTGCAGCCATGCGGCGCTCGCTATCGTATGTTGGAAGCAGAATATCCCGCTTCGCCTGCTCCTTGAGACAAAGGCCCAACTTCCAGCCGAGATTGGCAGCGTCGTATACAGAGGAGTTGAAGCCGAATGCCCCCATGACGCTGTGGACGTGAGCTGCGTCGCCACCTAGATGCACGCGCAGATCAGGAGATGAGAAGTGCCGGGCTACTCGCTCGTTGACTTTCCATACTGAGAACCAGCTGATTGGGGACGCGAATTCGATCGTCCAGGGTGCCATGATCTTGCGCAGTTGCTCGAGGGCTTCGTCTGGGGCGATCCCGTGGTCGTCGATGCGAGTGTCCCCTACGCCGGATGCATTCCTTCTCGCGTCTCGGCTTTCGCGGAGACGGCGGGCTGTTTCTTCGTTGACTTGGATATATATCCTAGATTTATTAGACGCGGTTTAAAGGAGTTAGCAAGGAGAGAGTACTGACCGAGTATGCCCCTCCTCGCGAGGAATGATGACGCTCCCACCATGTTTACTAGTAAGCATGCTGTAATACCAATTAACATCCCGCATTTATCAGACGGAGTAGAGCTCACCTCATCCCAAATATAAGCGGATAGTCCGTCTTGAACTGACAGTCAATAATCGCCCAGTAGATATCCGTCGCAAGCCCATCAAAGTCCACCTTCATCTGCTCGCGAATACTGCTGGCCGCACCGTCAGCCCCGATGAGATACTGCGCTCTGACAACCTCTTCCGCGCCGCTCGAGATATTCTGCAATGTAGCCTGAACAGGGTGCGTCGAATCACCGTCCAGCACGCCAAACTCCTGAACGAGGGTCTCCCTCTCTACAACGATCTGATGGCGCAGTAGGTCGCGGATGTATATCCGTTCCAGCTGACCTTGGGTTATAACATGTGCGCCCTTGTATCGGGAATCGCTAGTCGGGTGGTTGCTGTGGAACAGCTTTACACCGTTGCTGTATACTGCAGTCGAGTTGATGAGCGGGCCTTCTTCGGTGGCTTCGTGAGCAAGACCCCAGGCGTGGATGAGCTCCAGGGCCCGTGGGTGGACTGCGTCTGCACGGCCGGAGAGACAGGGTGAGCTTGCCTTGTCTGTAATACTGTTAACTAAGGACCCGAAGAGATTGAGAAGGAGGTTGTACCTATGATCCGGAAGCTAATACCCTGTCTTGCGAGGATCATTCCTAGTTGCAGGCCGAACGGACCCGCTTGTTCAGTTAGCCCTATACCCTTCCTATGGTGTTGTCAGTTATACCTACCACCGCAGATAAGTACATCCACTTCGCTGGCTGGTTGAAACCATGCCGGCTTCCCCTGGGCAGTGCCATCGTAGATACTCGGCCATGTCCTCAGATGCGCCAGGCCGATATCATTCCCAATTGTCGAAGTCGGTAGCTCTCTGTGTACTGGCAATGTATAGTGTGCCTGTTCACCGTATTCGGTGATATATTTACCTCCATCCTCCCATGAATTTGTTTCTGTTGGGCGCGCGAATCCACCTTCCCACGTCCGCGGTGGAACGGTACAGGCCATGGCTATACACGTAACAAGCAGGCAAACAATGTTGTACAACAAACGATGTATTGAATAAACAGCCATCTCCAAGAATAACAGCGGCATACAATCGTTTTATCCATCCGCACGAGCCATACCATACTCCGCCTCCAACCCGGGGTAGCCTGGAGTCAGGTTCGGAATAGAACTACATATGAGAATATGCTGCTGACGCCTAGAGTTTGCCGGGCTGATCGGGATTGGTGCGTGTCGATATCGCCACTCAGCTACTCGTGTTGAATAACTGGCACAGACCAATTCCGTAACAGCATATTGAAACCAGCCTTGCGCGCCTTAAGCCACCGGGTCATTTGAGTAACCCGAGTCACTCTCTAGTGGATCGCCTCCCCGCGATATAAAGTGAAGTAATAATATGTACGGCATCAGGATCGAGACCCGAATGGCCTTGGCACATCCGAGGCCGAGTATGAGTAAGTTAATTGAGACTAATGATAATCGTTTAGTGCTCCTCTGGTATAGTGAAGGATGATTCAGTCTGCGAATTACTCGGAGATCTATCAATATACCGATTAGTTCAAGATGGCGAGTACCTCTAGGGAGGACTCCGAACGATATCGTCTTATAGAGGAAGGCACTGCTCGTACCAACAATGGAAGGAACATTCCCGGATGAAATAGGAAAGCACATTTCTATAATTGCCAAAGGAAGGAGCGATCGACGGTCTGTCGTTTCCACGGTGATCCCAACGTATGCACACATTTGGTCTGGAAGCTGGTAATAAAACAACTAGCATTAACATAAAGTCTATATCTAAAACATTATATCGTAATAAACATTAAACCTGCACCGGCGTCTGCATCCCAGACGAACTAGCATGTCGAGAATCCCTCCAAGCCCGCCACGCCCTCGCCGGCACAGGCTGATATATCGAGTCCGGCGTAGATGGCAAATTCCCAATATAGAGTCTCTGCATCGCGGTCTTCTCTTTAACCAGCACCTCACTAGAATTACTCGACGAGGTCGCACTCGTCCGCGCAATATAGCTATGGCTCTGATACTTCCCCAGCCAAAGCAGCTGCTCGTGCTCGCGGAGGTACCGGTCAGACGAGAAGCTATTCTGCACGTTCTTGCGCCCCATCATACCGAACTTGCGCCGCTGCGACACTTTGGCGTAGATGCGGTCGGAAATGGCTTTGATTTGTTCGGGGGTTGGGTGGAATTCGAGGGTGGGCACGACGTCGCCGGGTAAGTCTTCGGCGAAGGGGCTCCATTTGTCTAAGAGGGCGAGGACGCGCAGTTGAGCGCGGGCGAGTGAATCGGCGTCGTTGGGAGCCACAACTTCGCTGAAGCGTTTCCCTGTGGCGCGGTCTGTAACGACGCAGAATGAGGCGCCGACGTCGGTGCAGACGACTGGGGCGCCGGTTAGGGCTGCTTCGCCCATGGCGAGGGGGAGGCCTTCCGAGATGGAGGAGTTCATGAAGAGCCACTATGGATGTTAGTATGGAAGATATATTGACCTCGTCATTACTTACAGCGTCTTGGAGAACGACAGACGGGTTGCCTAGACCTTTGAGCATGACATGCTCTCGCAGGCCTTTGGAAGCGATGACTTCCTGGCATTCTGAGGCATAGGCAGGCGCACGCTCCATGTCTCCGTATATATGCAATCGGTAGTCCTTGAAGCCCCATTTATTCACAATAACATCCGAAGCCATGATGGCCGTCTTGATATCTTTCACGTAACTGCGGATGTTAGTTATATTTCGGAATATTAATATAGGAACATACCGAATGTGCGACAACATAACAACAGTCGGCGTCGTAGTCTTGATAGTTTCAATAGGCTTATATCTCTCCATACTGGTGATACCATTAACCACAGGGTCAATCTTCCGACTGAAAGCGCGACGGTGCTGAAGAGCCCCTTCAGCCGTCCCCAATTCAATCTCCCAGCCAGGATTAAAGTACTCGGCGCACGGAAGCACAACATCAGCGTGGTGCTCAACCAGGACACACGCCAGGTGGGCAAGGGATATCAAAGTGTTGTTGACAAAAGCAGAATCGAACGAGACGGCAGAAGACAAGAAGACCGTCACCTCACGGAAGCTCACACAGTGATCCCACACATGGAGGGCACACTTTCGCTTCGCTTTACAGAGGACACCAAATGTTGCTCCAGTGAAGTGATGCGAGGCCTGGAAGACATCGGGAATGCGCTCGGGCACGGGGATAGAAAAGATGAAGAGATCTAACACATTAGCTGCAAACCATAATCAGTGTCAGGGAGACGTACAGCGATGCCACATATCCAGCGCCGTGTCGAGCTGCTGCAGTGATGGGTGCTCTGCATCCCACCATTTCGACACCGGAGTCGTATCGTCGACGTCGTCTGAAAGCCACAGCTCGCGCCATGCATTCTTGACTATATCGCTCATCCACACGTCGTTCCAGCTGCGCCCAGACTCAAAGTACGTATTCAGGTCGACAAGGGCATTGGTTGCCTCTTCAATGTGCTGGCGCTTCAGGTTTGTCGTCCGCGCAGACCGAACGAGCTTAGTGAGGATTGGAATGAAGTGGTTCTTGATGTCTTCCTTTCTGGTATCCAACGAGCGCTCCACGACGGCTGAATCGAGGGTATTCTGGAATACACCGTGGGTTGGGTTAAGGAAGTCTAGGCCCCATTGCGGTAGAACAGTCAGGGACTGAACATTCCTCTCGATTTGGAACTTGGGGACTCCGTAATCATTGGCGTTTTCGGATATAATGTGCCACCTAATGCCCTTCAGGTCATTAACCATGTCCCGGCGACAGGCAGAGACACCGCCAGGTTCGTTAGGCCAAGTGGCGGTATCCATAGCCAGAACATGGAGACGGGAGTCGGTATCTTGCAACTGCGTAGAGAGTGTTCTAGTGTTGATCCGAGCATCACCCCCGATGCCAAAGCTATAGAGGTCGCTGATTTTGAACGCCATCTGCGTCCACGAACTGATATCCGGGTCAATGTCAACACGAGCGAGGATTGTATCAACCTGGCCATCTAAATAGTCACCGGCGGCATCCAGGCGACCGAAATCGCGATTCCTCCAGTACGGACGAAGAACGCGATCGGAGCGGAGGAGCAGTTCGTCAAGCCAGGTGGTTGTCACCGCGTCGAAGTGTTTGCTGCCTTTCCATGACTTCCACAGGTGTGTGCGCGCTCTCGAGGTTGGAATTGGCCTGGTCTTGACGTTCATTCCCAACATCCGTGTAATGAAATTTGTCTTGATGGACTTGAAAAAGAAGAGCGGGTTATCATGCAGGAAACTACTCCTGGAAGGCTTCTCGAGGACATGGAACCAGTCGTCCTGGATCATAGGGGGCGTGGGCACATCCTGGCCATTCAGTGTTGTCTTGATAATCGGGTGAAACTTGTGATCGTAAGTCCATTTGGCATTATGCACATTCTCGCCCTGAGCGAAAGTAGCCTTGCTGACTCTGGGATAAGGAATCCATTTGTCCTCACGCTCCGGGTGATGTGGTGGTGGCATACACCAGGCGACCTTGATCTGGATATGAGGGAACGTGTACTCAGCGCGCAGCAGCTCGTCGTCGAATTTCGCATTCTTCCGGAACCGATACTTGAACTGCATTGGATTGACCCCCTGCATTCCAGATCCAGATACAATATATCCGCTGTCATCATACTGCACGACTTGGCCTTCCAGCTCCCCGGAAGTGCATTGTCTCTGGATCGGAAGTTTGCGCCTTCGAGACCTTTTGTCATTATTTGCATATTCATATGTAAAGTCGTTTTCCAATTTACTGCCCTTGTATTCCTGTCTTCGTCGAAGGACTAACTTGTCGGTGTACGTGTTGACGGCCAGCAGTTGGGTCTGGTCCCTAGGCTCGTGAGTATGATTTCCCGAGTATTGATATAAAATCGTAGACCCGTCAGGCTGGGCTTTTGCAAAACAAGTGGTCGGTCCATGCAGATTTTCAATAACGATTCTGTCTTTTTGGACTATTGTCTTCCAGCCACGGGTGCTCTTGTACACGTCCATAATATTTTCGCGGCCGTGGAGGAGCACAAGGGGAATTAGAACCCGCTGAAGCAGTTTGCAAAGTGACCAGATGCTGTTTAGCAGCAGAGTAACTGGCCAAGAGAATATCAAGGGCTGTCCACGAAGCACGTACTCGAGTTCACGCTGGTACTGAGGATCCGCAACCAGAGAAATTATCACGACCTTGAGACACGTCTTGACACTATGGTGGATATAAGTGAAAGATAGCTTCAGCGCATCCATAAACCGCACATCCGTTCCGAGAGGAGATGGAAGGGCCCTCTGTATGGGCTTTTCATATGTTGTATCCTGGAAAACAGGGTAGTCTGGATAGTCCGCCTGCTCCATCCAACGCTGGGCGTAGTAGGTGACTGACAAGGACAAGGCCACGCCCATGTTATACCGCGCGACAAATGCCCCAACGCCTTGCAGGTCTTGTACACCAACCCTGGCCTGGAGCCAGGCAAGCTCGTCAGTGGTGACGCGACCTGGCTTCCCTGAGCATCGCCGGAGGAGAAATGACCGCGCAGACCGGGGAAGCCCATCCCACTCCAGATCGCAGTCAATACCGAGCATTAGATGGCGCAGCAGTGTACGTTGGCCATGGCTTGCGACTCGCGAGCACTCAGAAGGCGACCGCTCGAGCTGGTACTTGACTCCCTCGGGAACAGAAAGGTCATAGTCATCGCGATGGTGACCGACCAGAAGCTCCGCCATCATAGCTTGATCGTGTGAGAAACCGAACTTTGCTTCAGCAGTAGCCTGCACCACGGCCTCGGCGATGGCTCTGCAATTGCGGCGAATGTTTGTCGTCCAGTCTTGACCCACGAGACCCGGTCCGATCACAACAAAGACATGCAGCTGGTCGCCGACGAGACGGCTTACTGCGCGGACTCGCTGCTCTGTTTGGAGGAGATGCTCGGCTGAGACGAACTCGATTACTGTCTGGCCAGATACCCAGAGACGGACGACATCGGTGAGCAGCTCTTCGGCATTGGGGAACGCGGCCTGTACGACTGTGGATGTCTTCGAGCCCAAATTAGAGCTAATAACTTCCTTTACCTCAGATCCAGGGTGGTTTGATGGGTCCAATCGGAAGCGAAGGTCGTCTGAGAGGGCATTGATATTGTCAAATGTCTGGGCAAGGGTGGTAGACGACATGTCCAAGTAAGGCTCCAACGAGCTGCTTGTATAATTCGGCTTTGGGGTAATGTTTGAACTTTGCTTGAAGCCCGTGGTCCTTTTCAACTTTGGCATTCCAATGTCCGACAGCCAAAGAGAGTATATCGCAGCGGTCCACGTACCAGAAGCCAGCGAGATGACACTGCTCCAAGTAAAGGGTGGAATCACCTTATGCATGACGATCCCAACGATGAAGCCCACGGCCGATCCCAGTGCAAGACACCGCGCTGCTTCAGGGCCTGTAAAAATGCGGTTGTATTGGTAGAAGAGCAGGCCACTATAGGCACCGATATACGCCAAATACATAATCGACGCGCGCTGGGATGGCTCAAATGCCCACATCAGTGCCAGCGTAACAGCAGTTCCCCAGATATGCAGGAGGAAGAACTTCATCAGGTTGGTCCAGTATAGTCGCTGGCGATCGCCTGAGTTGTGCGACAGCACTTCGCGCAGACTGTCGATGGACGATATCGCTTCGCTGTTTCTTTGGGTCACAGATGTCCAGAGAGGTTGGGAGACAGCATCCAGCATAAGAGCACCGGCCAGATAGTACCCCAATCCGAAGCCAACAGACAGTCGATACTCTGAACTCGAGGCAGTGGAAAGACCAACGAGTGCTTCGCCAGTGAGCAGCGCCGTCCACTTATCCATGAGGGCAATGACGAAGTATAGAATACCACACCAGACGTCGGCACCGGTATGGCGCCAGTGCAGAAAGGCGCTATGCATGGTGAGGCCCTTTTGCATGTCGCCCATTGTATCAACAGCGGCCTTGAGCTGCAGGTTCCATGTCGGACTATAGGGAAGGGGGATCTTTGTTCGCGAGTAGCGACAGTACCAAACCAGGAGGAACATCGTCGCCGAGTATCCATCGGCCATTTTACGCACGAAATCGTCATTGGTGGGCTTGGACCAGAACGAGCGGCGACATTCTTTCTGGACAGCCTCGAATAGAGCTTTTCGGGGAACCGAAGAAGAGGAATCGTCCTTCATGCTGGAGCTAGGTGATTCGCTTCTCTGGGCGTACCAGTTGACAACATCACCGTCTGTTACTCGGGGGATATTGAGATACCAAGTATTCCACTGGGACATGACACGTCGGGCGCCCAGCAGAAGCGAAGTCACGAATAGCCCTAAGAGGCAGAGATATATAACGGAGTCATGCCCAACCCACAATGTCACAACCGGGCCAATGAATAAAATGGGTATACAGCTCATGATGACGGTACGGCCCTGCATCAATTAGCCAATATCAAAAATATATATTAGTAAACATACCGATTGGAACTGGAATCCAGGGAGTTGGTAGATCGCCAGCACAGACAACAGCATCAGGTACGTCGCGAGGAAGAAAAAGTACAAGAAAAACAAAACACCAGCTGCAAAGCCCTTGACGCATCCAATTGCGATCAAGGCAATCAGCCCACTGACAAGAGTGACGGCCACACCTGCTATAAATCGCGTCATGACGAACATGCTCATAGCAGGAAACGCCATGGCGTAGAGATAGTAACTGCCCCCTGAACTGATCCAGCCACCAAACCCACCACAGACGAGAAGGGCTACCATGAGAGCCGTTGTAGCAAGGGTTTTGTCAACGTCACTCATGAAGGTTGTTAGGTAAAGACCGCGTCCGATGGTGGTCAACATGGTGATGTCGATCAGCGCAGGCAGGGCAAAGATACCGAGGAAAGTAATGCGATAGTAGAAAGGGACCCGGTGCTCATCGCCCTTGGGATCTAGGTCAATCTCCATAGATGCGTACGCAGTTGGAATCTCGGTAAATAATTCCTCTCGTCGTTTTGGTGGGTGGACGTTGTAATATTCGCGGTACCGGGCTGAGATGATTTTGCCCAGCAGGTTAGGAGTCATGTCGAAGTAAAGATCACAACGCGCGCCCAGGGCAAACATCTCTGCAAAGACTGCAGCCTGCACAGTGTGCCCATTGGGGAGAGGATTGCGGTCAAGTACTTCCAAGTAAATCTCGTCGAAGGAGAGACGGCGGAAGGCGCAGAACACAGCAAGGGCAAACATATCAGCTCCCGCGTCAATGCGATCGGTAAGAAGCGTTCCTTGAATGACGGTTGTAAGCTGTCCAAGAGTTCGGGCATCACCGCTCATGAGTATTTGAGGCAGACGAGAATTAACCTCGTCGAAGAGGGCTGTTGCAGCGGCAGCATCTGGAGTCCAGCACCCTTGCTCGCGATACCAGGCCAGACGAGCAGCGACCAGATCCTCTGCAGATATTCTACCACTCAAGTACTCACTTGAACTGAGTGCGCGGAGCTGAGCTAGACTAGGAACCTCCATCAGGAAGTGCTCGCAACAAGCGCGAACCTTTGCAGCGAGGTCTGCGCATTCCTGGCAGAGGGTCAGCGACAGCCGGCGTAGAAAGAGCATTGCTTCTGTCGGGGTAAGTTGTTCGATGTCGCTAACGATGCGAGTAGGCAGTTGCCACTGCTTCGATAGAGTGTCGTTGGAAATAGAGAGGCCAACTTCAGCCATCAGGCATTCATACCGGCTGTACCCTCTGCTAGACATGTATGTATGAAGGATGGTCCCGGCCCGCTCCTTTTCTGTCTTCCCAGAGAGATACATATTCAACGCACCCATCGGATCCTGTTGGTACATGCCCCAGATCTGGGTTTCCATGCGAGTCCTGAAGCCAGAGTGAAGACCGGAGTAAATGCGGACAGGGTCCCGTTTGCTGCCTTCGCAGGAGAGGAGCAGGTCGTACAGCTCCCTTGCAGCCTGAGAACCATCATTCTGGGAGTCGGCCAATTCTTGAAGATCTCCGGCAATTTTCCTCAGCTCTGGTAGCTTGAGCTGGTCCAGCAAGTTCAGATCTCGAGTATGGCGCTGAGCCTGCAGCAGCTCCTCAGTATCTTTAGCCGTGCAATCCAAACCCAGCTGGAAGCAGCCCAAGCCAGAGTAGTCATTCCCATCCGGGGAGAGTGAAAACGGATTCGTCATAAGAGGCTCATTGAGGGATGGCCATTGTAGCTCATCAATAACAAAGACCTGCCCATCGGATGCTGGCTTGGGAGCAGGAGGAAAGAGAGCGAGCTTCTCTCGAAGATTAGGAATCATATGCTGAACAGAGTCATACAGACTCTCATACCCACACGGCACAGGCGAGATCTTCTCGTTCTGCCTCCAGATATCATGGGCAGCCAGAGTATTCTCATCCTTCATCCACATCAGAGCCCCGATCGGTTCATGCACGACAGTTTTCCTCGCTGCGATCGCGGCGTCGGTCAAGGCAGATTTGGACCCAATCCAGCTCATCGCACTGTTATAGTTACACCATTTATAACTGCGGTGGAGAACGTCATGCTGCAACTCGATGCCATCATCCACAGTTTCCCACATGGCCAGCGTCGACTCCCCGATGGGCTTCTGCGCCGCGACAACCCGCATCACAGTGCGCATCTTCTCCATATCGAAGTAATTCTGCCGGTCGCCATTTGATAGAATAGTTCCGTTGCAGTATACAACCCCCCGAATGCGTGCCATGTCGATTTCGCGACAGGTGCGCTCTGGGAGGTAGTCCGGGGGCGAGACCTCCAGCCAAACATCAAGCCCGAGGCGGTTGATGAACCTGACTACCTCGTTCATAACCACGGGTTGGAAATATTGGTGGAATTCCGATAGAAGGACGCCGTTGAACAGGGACTGGGCGTCACTTGGGCGTCGAAGGTGCGTTGTTAGCGCATTGGTAAGGCCAGAGAGAGCGCGTATCTCTTCATCGTGACGCGAGTTCCCGTCGAAATGGACAAGCCTTGCAACGTCCAGACGCGCAAGGGTATGTGTAGCAGTGGTGCCACCGGCTAATGCGTCCAAAACACCAGGCTGGATGGGATCAAGTACTACTGCCTCCCATTGCGACAGTAAACGCGACTGGTGGGGGGTAGGAGGGCTGTCGAAGCTGCCTAGGTAAACCCCGAACGACTTGGGTTCTGTTACGGTGGAAGACGGTGTGCACAGCGAGGGCGTCTCTTTTCCCAAGTGCTTAATATACCGCGCTGTTGCAGCAGGGACTTCTGACAGTTCATGTCGTTTCTAGAGATAATGAGGTGATGCGCACAAGGTTAGGGCCTACAAGGCACTCACCCGCCAATGTCTATACAGATTGCGTCCGACGTGGTACAGAATATATATACTGCCAAGGATGATAGTGGCAAGTAAACATGCTGCGAGTACCTAAAAACAATTAGAAGTTCGACATCAAAACGCAGTTGGGAACTCACTCTCCCCCACCAGGTCGCAGTCATGCGATCCCATCCTGTCGCCTGCAAGCCCAGGTACTCGACCATAATGACGAGACCAAATGTGAAACGAACGACTAAACAGAAAAAAAGAAACAAACAAGCAGGGTCCAGGAGATCGCGAAGAAACAGTGGTCACCGCAGCGCGGGAGCAGTGGGTTATGTAGATACCAACTAGCGGACTCTACTACGACCAGGACCCAGGGCTGGAGCCGCAGCGCCTCGAGAGGAGAATCATTTTCATACCGGATGTATCAGTCAGGTCAAGGATGGGACTACGCTACTTGTTTAGACTCCTCCATTTGCCCAATGGGCCGTAATGGCACGATGGAGCCAGGCAGGCCCGGTGTCTCGCCATATCATGCATCGAAGTGACAGCGTCGCCAGAAATAGATCATTTACCAGTGATCTAAATGCAAGTTTCACTTGGCTGGCGCGATCCAGTCTGCCTTGGTTCGCCAGACCGAATTTTCCTACATTAGGGCTTACCGGGAGCTTTGTTGTGCTGGGCGTTCGTTGTCTGCTCCACGGATCCTGCTTGGTTGACCTGTTTGGTGCCACGCTAAACGCGAAAGAGTAAAAGAAAAGAAAAGAAAAGACGGGGAATAATAAGATGGATGAATTCGTGTTTGTGACACCGCTGCTTTTCGGCCGGTCCGGGCCTGGCACGCATTCCTGGGTGGCATCGGACTCTGGTCCCGGGCTGGTTGGCGCTTCCTCCCCCAGTTGCATATTTCTACAGCTCACCCCGCGGGCTCTTCTTGACTCTTTTCCGACCGACTCTCCTCTTTTCACTGCCCTGGGATGCCAATCACGGCCCGAAATGGAGTCTCTTAAGCACACCAGCGAGGGCGCCGCTGCCAGCCCAGCGTTGCACCGCAAATGCCAGCTACGCCGCCGCTGGTGGATTGCGATTGGCATTGCAGTCGCTATAGTCGTCATCCTCGTAATTGTCCTCCCGCTGGCCTTGATTCTTCCTAACAAGGGAGAGAAAGGGAAGCCCTCGAGTGTGATCTTCCCACTGTACATCTATCCAGAGTCTAACAGCACCTGGGGCCCGCTATACACGGCGTAAGTTTGCCCTCTTTCCTCAATAAAATAGAGAGTTTCAATTAACGCATACAGGATTTCATCGCACCCCGATCTCGATTTTGTGATCGTCGTGAACCCACAAAGCGGGCCTGGGTCGTCCACGCTCCCCGACGAGGCATACCAGGCGGCAATCCGCCAGCTCAACACCTATCCCAACGCACAGAAAGTGGGATACGTGCGCACCAACTATGCCGAGCGGAATGTCTCCGAGGTGCTGGACGACATCGCGAGATATTCTGACTGGCAGTCGAACGCTGCAGATCTGGCGATGGCAGGCATTTTCTTCGATGAAGCGCCACACCAATTCTCCGACGCGACCAGGGACTACCTGAACCGCATCAACTCGGGGGTTAAGGATGCGACTGGGCTTCAGGGCGAACGAACGGTGAGTAATCCTGCGAGAGTGAACCTGCTGGAAATAAACTGCGAAACGCAAGTAGGCGTGATCAGCGATCTCGGGTGAACCGTGGGCTGTGGAGCTGATCTGTTCCTCGCTTGCGACCGATCGTTAACTTGTTCCTTTCCAACTTGCATGCATTGACTCAGTCTGGATTCTGGAACAGTTAATAACAATCGACAGGTCATTCACAACCCAGGCACCATCCCTGACAAAGGCCTCGCCGTCCCCAACACAGACATCACCGTTGCCTTTGAGCAGTCTTACAATCACTACGAGACGAGCCAGGAGTCTGCATTAAAGTCATACGATGCCGACCGGGACTCGCTGGCGTATATTTTCCACTCGGTGCCCGACATGAGCGAGAGCAACCTGGAGAGTTTTGTCGAGGATATCAGCGACCGCGCAGCGTATCTCTACCTGACAACGCGGACAGACCAGTACTACGAGCACTTTGACTCTCGGCTGCAGCAATTCTGCGATGCGGTGCCGACGTGATTCGCCTGGACCAGGACAGTGGGGACGGGGTTGAGCTGGCAGATGCCAGAGTGAGACAGGCAGACAGCGTCCGATCTCATCATCTCACCCACAGACTTCCAAGACAGCCAAAAGCTCCAGCCGAATTGCAGTGGAATCAGTGGATCGCTTGTGCAGCAGCGTGGCTGCGATCAGGCAGGGACATTGGCCAGGTTTGGCGCCTGCAGAAGACCGCGGCCTGTGGCGTTCCGCTTTCGTACCTTATCGCGAAGAATGTTCATAATAATGGCTGCCTCTTAATTCAAAGTTTCAGGGTTTCGATGAGTCGACTATTTGGGGTTTTGACACCGTCAGCACTAAATGCGTTGTAGGTAGTGGGCTGTCTCTGCGACTCAATTCCTGCCCTGCTATAAATCAGCCCGCCATTGCGCCAGACTCGCAGCTAAACACTCCATTGTAAGCTCTTTATACCCTATTGGTCTCTCCAGCAGTCGACCCCTCAGCCAGATGCCTCCTAAATCAGCGGTCGTTGTCCCGCTGTACATCTATCCCTTGACGGCGGAGACCTGGTCCCCTCTCTATGCAGCGTAAGTCGCTAAACAAATTAAGTCGCGGAATCAAAAAAGGGAAAAAAAACACGGCATTAAACCACACAGAATCGAGTCTGACCCCACGCTGAGCTTCCTGGTCATTGTCAACCCCAACAGTGGCCCAGGCGACATCCCCTCCCCCGACGCCAACTACGCCCGTGAAGTCGCCCGCCTCAACGCCTACCCTAATGTCTACACCATCGGCTATATCCGGGTCGACTACTGCCATCGGCCCCTGCACGAGGTCTTCGCCGAGATCGCGCGATACGCCGCCTGGTCTGAGCACTATGAAACAACAAGACTCGGCGTGCGCGGTATCTTCGTCGACGAGACCCCGAACCACCACTCCCCGGAGAGAGCCGAGTATCTGAGTGCACTGACCCGACATATTAAAGAGTTCCCAGGGATCCTCTCCGATAGATTTGTAGCGCACCCTCTGCCTCTACATCCAACCCCTACTAGGTCAAACTAACACCATCAGGTCGTCCACAACCCAGGCACCGCATCCGACGCCTCAATCGCGTCCACAGCCGACCTCTCCTTCGTCTGCGAGGAGTCCTACACGCGGTACCGATCCTCCGACGTCCAGGACTGGCTCGCACTGCATCCATGCGACCGCACACGCGCCGGATACATTATTAGCGGCGTCCCCATGCCCGAACTCCACGCGCTCGTCCAGGAATTGCGCCACCGGTCTGCTTACCTCTTCGTCACGGAATTCGAGGAGAATTTCTACGAGGCCTTTGGGCCGAGTAGTTGGGAGGGCTTCATGCGCGCGCTGCAGGCGTGAGTGAGTGGAATGTAACTAATGTGGAACCGTTGCTTGGACGGCGGACGCCGTTTGACTTGGCTTGATGGCTTTTCGAAGGTATTTTTTTTTGTTTACACTGTAACTACGGATAATAATTAGTCTACAATGACCCATGTAGCTGAGATTAATAGTTGGCGCTATTATGAAACAAAATCTGCAGCTGCGTTGCTGGCGTGATAGGTCTCATTCGTAGAATTCCTCCTCTCTTGCGGTGTCGCGGACACGT
The DNA here is from genome assembly GCF_016861865.1 of Aspergillus puulaauensis. Lineage (NCBI taxonomy): Eukaryota > Fungi > Ascomycota > Eurotiomycetes > Eurotiales > Aspergillaceae > Aspergillus > Aspergillus puulaauensis. The sequence goes on along the minus strand of NC_054862.1, from coordinate 3,327,999 downwards.
GGCGCTCGTGTTGGATTTCGTCTTTTTTTCTTGTCTCCTGCATGCTACCAGTCTCGAGTTCCATTGTTTAATCAGGGTTGATCGGTGGTTCGCAGGCAGATGCTCAAAATTGAGTATGGGCGTTGAGATGGCCTTGAAATTCAACCATCCCTCAACATTCCACCGCAGCAGGAGAGTCTGTGCCGTTAACTTTGTTGAACCCTTTCAAAGCAAATTGTCAAATGAAACATGTGCCGCTAAGTTCCAGTGTGAGTCAAGCTGACTCGGTAGTTGAGTCACAACCTCACCACAGCTCGACCAAAATCTCGAAAGCTGGACATGAAACGACATGAATTCAAGGCCACTGTTGTAGCAGATAATATTGAGATATAAACACGTCAACTCCTACGCCTCTGATCTGGTGGCTTGCAATGGCGCGAGTCTAATTAGGTCCGGGGCCTTAAAGATGTCGGTGGCAAGCGCCACGAATGTGAATGCCGACGCCATTAAGCCCTAATTATCAGCCAGATAGAATAGTTAACTATCATCAATGTTGACAATCAAACAACAGGAATGTATTTGCCCGGATACCGATCGCAGCCACATTCCATCATGACCAAACAGGCATGCAAATACCGAAAACAGGGTTATTCTGCAATGACCACTTACTGCCCCAGCATTCTCAGATCCAATCACTTCACTATTATAAATACCACACGAAAGCATCAGACATCCACTAGAATAGTACAAAATCAGCGTTAGGGCTGGACGGGAATTATGAGCGATATTGGAGAAAACAGTCCTTTACGGAGGATATATTTTCAGGTCTATAATAGACAACGGTTAGTCTACCCCCTGGAACTTCCCACAGCCAGCCATCGGAGGTTATCCCCAAACTCAGGCACGCCAACCGGCAAAGCAAGTATAAGTTCAGGGGCCGAGTTAGCCCATTCTTCAATGCCCGAGTGCCAATCTGGTAATACAATGCACCCAATAGCATAATGCAGTTCCCATACTGTTGTACCACGGTCACTCGATGGCGTGGTTCGACATATGGATAGGAGCCTAAAGAAATCGATCGATCTGTTGCGGAGTTAAATCCTGCTTACGGTTACGCAGGTCGCCTGGTCATCAACGTAGCTAGCTTAGTCTTTCCTTCTGCTGTGTAACCGAGCCTCACTGTCTACTGGGCAGTTGGCATATACCCAGGGTTCTGGGCTGTCGATACCTTATTGGAAGGCTGCGTGTTAAATATGGTGAACTTGTATTCCCAGGAACTAATTTGAGCATAGAATAGTGGGATTTGATCACAGCGATGGCATGCGATAGGCTGATGGTTTGGCTTTTTAATTCATATGGATTGCATTCAAGTATCGATTCTGTCTATTCCCGTCGCCCTAAGCATATATCACTTGCCATGCCCACCACAACCCCAGCCAAACTGCATTGATATTGCCACTTCAGACCCTTTGACTCACATCCTACCGAACATGTAGCTCAGCCAATTCAACATCACTATATATGCTGCTGGCTGGCTAGACTGGACCACCACGAACCTCGCTCCCCACAGGCTCATACAATGCTCCCACGGATGCAAAATCCTGGCAATTAAAATAGAGCCCAGCCAGCCTCATCCCAGTAGGAGGAGTATGTATCTTCTCTCTAATGTCTAACTGGCTGGGATCCTGCGGCGACTGCTCGGGGTTGGGCCAAACATGCTGCCAGTCACACTCTGAAAGTATCTGGTGTTCATCTGATGGAGGAAGCCCGAAGCCCACTGTCCTGTATTCCGCTCGTGAAGGTGTGTTCCTGTCCTCGAGATCAAACTAAAATGGTTAAAATTAGTATGCAATCATCTAAGTAGAGGGCGGATGGTAATACCTTGAGAACGCGAATATGGGCATCTTTAATCCCAGTTGCCATACCAACAAACCGACAGTTCCCTGGGAAGTGAATAGTTTCGACGCTGCCAGAGGCTGTGTTAAGCTCACCTACTCGGGCAGCAGCACCGGACATATATATGAACTCAACTCCTAGCAATTGCCCATGGTCTAGCCAGCCCTTTGCAGTAACCACAGGGTCCAGTTCCATCCTGTCAAAGTAGAGTCTCTGGACCTGATCGGGATATTCATCTGGAACCAATTCTGACGGCCTCTCAAGCGTCCCAGAGCCAGTTGCTCGGACTCTATCATATGAGGAGTTCATGATCCAGAAAACATCAGTCTTATCGCAAGTTAGCATCATGTTTATTAGAAGAGCAGTGCATACTCACTACTTTATACCCATCCCCGTATCCGTACTGCATGCGTAGAGCTTCCGATCGAAGAGAATCAGTACCAGGTGCACTGAATGTCATACTGCGAGACTTGGTCGTATCGAAGCGAACGGCAACAACCTGGCCCTGTCGCGCGGGTCGCCACTCAACTGCATCCGCTGCAGGCAGTATCCAAACGGTGAGATATTCGATATCCTCGCCCGGTAGCAGATCAAAGGTTTTGTATTCGTCCATCCACTGCCCTAGTATAGAAGGTGGACGGTTTTCGTAGAGTAACTTGAGGCCAGATATCCGACTAGGGCTTCGACATCGACCCTCGACTCCAATTGACGCTTGGATTCTACGGACCCCTTGGAGCGATGCATAGGTCTGGTAGTCGCCCGTTCGCGGGGTTCTGATATAACGCGAGAAGTATTTGCTATACTCCAGTGATTCTTTGCAGACCTCGGACTCCGGGAGAAGAAGTGAGGACTGGTTGGGCACGGAGGAGGCGGATGGTTGATATTGGAGCGCAACTCGGATAAATGGATCCTTTGACGGCTACAAGCAACATAATGATTAGCATCATTCATGGGAACTTGTACACGGTATCAAGTATTACCATCTGTCGCACAGCCAGTCCAGTTATGATATGGTCAGGTTCCGGCACTTCTATGATATCCAGGCTATGCTTCAACCGAGACTGAATAGTAGCAAATTCTGCTGTTCGCCCATAGTTCGTTGTGATCTGATCGCGTTAGTCTCGAACCCACGTAGCTGGATAATGTGTACCTCTTACCCGTAATCCACAAAGTCCATTCACGAAGGTCTGCGAAGGATCGCCGCAGTGGCTCAAAACACTGACTTGAGTAATACGCTCTCCATCTGGACCAGCAATAGCAAAATACGTCTCGCAGCCACGCCTTGAACCAAACAGGGCAGTCCTGCCGTCTGCGTATACTGCCTGCATTCCAAGCAGCGGGTGTGGATCGTACCCCATGTAACAGACGAGCCCAGTTAGCTCGCGGAGGTAAACTCCACCAGGGCCGCCAAAGTCTACGTCAAGGAGCGGCTCAAAGAGCAGGGATTCCATGGTTGGGTACAGGGGAGTCAGTTGTAGGCCATCATGGGTTGGCGGACCGGGAACCCATAGATGGGATTGTGGATGTGAAGGTGGGATTGGGTTGTTTCTCAGCGAATACACGGCCAGAGACACGATTTTAAATAACTAGGTGTGGATGGTCAGGGTATCAGAAGTATTTGAAGGGGTCAGGCCTTACATCAACGCCTGCCACCAAGTGACGGGGCTGTGATTCCCCAGTAACGTGCAAGGAGCCCTGTGCAATTCCCCTTCCTTCGCTGACACCAGTCCAGGATGATTCAGTACCATCGGTAAACGAAAACATGATACCCATTAGTCCTTGTGCGGAGAAGGCCACGTGGATATGTTCAATGGACGAGGCAGTAGGCATGTCAAGCCATTTTTCAGCCCCAGGGTTATGAAACCCAATTATGCATGCGTAATTGTCCGTCGTACGAGATGGGAATATGCCTATACCCGCGATAAAGCTCATTACCCCAATCCGACATGATGATACTGCTATCGTGCCCTGGTTATACTGGCGGGGACTTGGGAGAGCCCTTGTTACATGGTCGATAACACGACATCCCGAGTAAACTGGACCGTCTGGGAAATCAGTGCTGATATCGCCGGCGAATGAGTTAGATTCTTCCAACACGGCAGGTATATGACCACCATCGTCACTTGTTGAGATTTGAAATCTGGATTCTTGGTTCGGGACTCGCTGGGCAGCCATGCCAAAGAGACCAGCATAAGGACCAGGAGCATCTTCCACTAAACGCGAAATGGGCTCGATAAGCTTACGGATTCGTTTTCGATTAAGCAACGGCAGGGTTCCACCATGTCGCAACAGTTTATTTAGTGCGAGAAAAACCCCTCGCCAGTCTCGCCTTTCCGTGAGATCTGGAAAGATGAAGTCCGCCTCCTGGCCGAGAAGAAATCTAGATCTCCAATACGACTGAGGCAGATTCTCAACAGCTGCAATTGAGGCAAGGGCCCGACTTACCAGCCGGAGCGCTGCGACCTCTTTGCGTGATAGATAAGACAAGATCTCGTGTATTAGCTCCATAGATAGCGGGCCAAAGGTGTGACGGCTTGCACCCTGTAAGTAATCGAAGGACGTTAAAGACTGAGGCATTGCTGGTTCCGAAATAACCATCAGTGTAACCGCGTGAGGGTCGGCGTAAAGAACCGAGCCAGCGTTTATAGGCATGGGCGGTCCCATTCTTTTGTGCGTCTGGCTAGCCCCGCCGTAGTCGTGGCCAAAGTCGAAACTGGATGATCCAATACAAGGAACGCACAGGAGCTGATGGAAAACTGAAATGATGAGCCGGCGTTCATGCCAGCCACCGACCCGGAGTCGAAGTATCTGCCAGCAGGCGTCATGCACCCCGAATGCCCAAGAACCCCAACCCCAGCTGGTCGTGGATAGCCCCCATTCCCACGTCAGCTGGCTGTCGAGGTAGGATAGCTTGCAATCAATTGTGGCGGATAGACGATTTGGGCCATACATCAATCCTACTCCGGTGAGCGTTGGCGGGTTTGAAGGGTCGTCGATGGTCGTCAAGCCTCGCACTTCCGAGCACCATGGCCGGCGGCGGCGAGGAGGGGGCTCTGGCTCAGTAGCCCCCTCCTCCACGTATGGATCTGGAAGCAGGATAACCCCGCAGAGTGCGCAGTAGACGTTTGCCATGATCGGGGTTGAGAAACGGGTAGAGAGAGGGAAGAAAGGAGAGGGGAGAAGCAAATACGAGATGACGCGCTAAGGGGCGGGGCTAGGTATAACTTTTTGTGTCTGGTGTCAGACTGTTATGACAAAAGTGCAATAATAAAATTTATTCGCATATTGACCACCGACGGTCCTACGACGATATAGATTTTAGAGCTGTGCCGAGTGATGCACTTACCTGTTCCATCAGCACACGAAGAAAGATCTGAAGGAAAAGGAACAACCAGGAGGACGAAAGAACAGTATATTACGAGCTCCATATAGGAAAGTCCGTTATATACCCAGCTAAAAAGTCTGCAAGAACCAATTCCTTAATGTATCCGGCGAGCCAGCATCCAACGGCCGCTCCATAACGGCAGTCCCATGCTCTAGGAGGAACGACAGCATCCACTGGTCCATCCGGAAGGGCTCATCAATGGACCTGATGCAGGCATTATGAAACACCTGCAGCCGCGA